>NC_060129.1:113985875-114285875 GCF_021461395.2 Schistocerca americana
CAGCTTGTGGTTTGCGGTAGCATTCTCGCTTCCTGCACAAAGGGTCCTGGGTTCGATTCCCGGCGGGGTCAGTGATTTTTTTTTTTCAGCCTCGTGATGACTGGGTGTTGTTGTTTCGTCTTCATCATCATCATCATTCATCCCCATTACGGTCGGAGGAAGGCAATGGCAAACCACCTCCACTAGGACCTTGTGTAGTGCAGCGGTGCGGGTCTCCCGCATGGTCCCCTACGCTCCTAGGAGTGTGGGACCTCATTATGATCCTTTTAACAGAATTTGAAGACAGCATTGTGATACAGGACTTCTGTGAGCTCAGAATTCGTGCTTGCTCAAGGCAGAACTTTCTTTCCATAATTGTGTATTTGAAGGCAAACTTGGACAAGTGATCTTCAACCATGAGATCAGTGACATGCAGTTTAAAAAATGTTGCGATGGGAAAACAACTGTTGATCCCTAGGTTTTACCGGAAACAGGCACGTCTTTTGCTATGAACAGCAAGGTTAGTCACTGCTCTGTGTTTCTTCTGGCTGCTGACGATGTGGACCGCGGGCGGCGCTCGAAACGGCGATCGGAACTGCCCAGTCACCACCACTAACACAGGGTCGCCACATTTCGTCACGCCCCCGCACGCGTTATGTCAGCGTAACGCGGCGAAACCCGCGCCCTGGCGTGATGTCAGCGACGCATTCGAGTCGCTCAGCTGGTGTGACAGTTCTGTCGCCTCACATCAAATCCCGGTCTTTAAAAGTAAAAACAAAAATGAATAAATAAAAGGAAGGGGAAAAAAATTAGCGCGCTGAGACAGCTGCTCGCAGATTGGCAATCTATGTGCAAAGCGGCACGTGGGACTGGCTGAGCGATGCGCAGGAGTCGGGGGGTCGGTCGCAGGATTATATGCTGGGCGCCCACACGCCGCCGTCGACCGCGGTAATCGATTACTATCGACCGCGTGCGCGTGGCCGCTGCGGAGGAGGCTGTGGGACCAGCGCAGATGAGGGGAGAACAGAGTATGGGAATGTTGGTCAGTTGGAGGCCACGAGCAAAAATAAACCGACAGTATTCGATCACGAGATTGCTGTAGTGGAAACGTCTTGGATCTACCTTCAGGGTGACTTGCATAGGGAGGTTACTATAGTCGCAAGGTCGTGGATATATCCGTTGTGTGACTTACATAGGCGAGGAGCGCTGTCATTCGTCCACCACACACACACACACACACACACACACACACACACACACACACATTGTAGCAGCGACGGGGGTAAGCGCCAGTTGTATGTTCAGTGTTCCCATGGCGACGCCGTGTGTTCGCTTGTGGTTTCTGTCTTCAAATGGCTCTGAGCACTATGGGACTTCTGACGTCATCAGTTCCCTAGAACTTCGAACTACTTAAACCTAACTGACCTAAGGACACCACACACATCCATGCCCGAGGCAGGATTCGAACCTGCGACCCTAGCAGCAGCGCGGATTGACTGAACCGCCTAGAACCGCTCGGCCACATCGGCCGGCTATCTGTCTTCCATAGAATGATGCATTCACTTGTGTTCTGTAGTGAGCGAAACATAGGAGCAAGCATCTGCATTCGCCTAGACAGGCGAAAACAAACTAAAACTGGATTTTTTTTTTATTTTTACTGATCTGGCCAACAAAGTCGTCGAGTAAAACAGAAGTACTATCCGGCGTTCCCCAAGGAAGTGTTAAGGGCTGCCTTCATCTCGTGGTCGTGCGGTAGCGTTCTCGCTTCCCACGCCCGGGTTGTATTTTCTCTGCCTCGTGATGGCTGGGTGTTGTGTGCTGTCCTTAGGTTAGTTAGGTTTAAGTAGTTCTAAGTTCTGGGGGACTGATGACCATAGTTGTTAAGTCCCATAGTCCTCAGAGCCATTTTTTTTGTTAAGGGCCCTTTATTGTTCCTGATCTATATTAACGACATAGGAGACATTCTCAGTAGCCGTCTTACATTGTTTGCAGATGATGCTGTCATTTACCGTCTTCTAAAGTCATCAGATGATCAAAACGAGTTGCAAAATGATTTAGATAAGATATCTGTATTGAGCGAAAAGTGGCAAATGACCCTGAATAAAGATAAGTGTGAAGTTATTCACATGAGTACTAAAAGAAATCAGCTATATTTCTATTACGAGGTAAGACACACAAACCTGAAGGCTGTACATTCAGCTAAATACTTAGGGATTACAATTACAAATAACCTAAATTGGAGTGATGACATAGATAATGTTGTGGGTAGAGCAAATCAAAGACCGCGATTCGTTGGCAGAACACTTAGAAGGCGCAACAGGGCTAGCAAAGAGACTCCTTACAGTACACTTGTCCGCCCTATTCTGGAGTACTGCTGTGCGGTGTGGGATCCGCATCAGGTGGGACTGACGGATGACATCGAAAAAGTACAAAGAAGGGCGGCTCGTTTTGTATTATGGCGAAACAGAGGAGACTACAGATATGATACGTAAACTAAAGTGGCAATCGTTAAAATAATGGCGTTTTTCGTTCCGACGGGATATTCTCATGAAATTTCAATCACCAGTTTTCTCCTCCGATTGCGAAAAACATTCTATTGGAACCGACCTACATAGGGAGAAATGATCATCACGATAAAATATGAGAAATCAGGGCTCGCACAGAAAAATTTAAGTGCTCGTTTGCCGATCGGAGTGGCCGAGCGGTTCTAGGCGCTACAGTCTGGAACCGCGCGACGGCTACGTTCGCAGGTTCGAATCCTGCCTCGGGCATGGATGTGTGTGATGTCCTTAGGTTAGTTACGTTTATGTAGTTCAAAGTTCTAGGGAACTGATGACGTCAGAAGTCCCATAGTGCTCACAAGGGAACCTCCCCATCGCACCCCCCTCAGATTTAGTTATAAACTGACACAGTGGATAGGCCTTGAAAAAATAAATACAGATCAATCGAGAAAACAGGAAGAAGGTGTGTGGAACTATGAAAGAATAAGCAAAATATACAAACTGAGTAGTCCATGTGCAAGATATGCAACATCAAGGATAATGTGAGCTGAGGAGCGCCGTGGTCTCGTGGTTAGCGTGAGCAGCTGTGGAACGAGAGGTCCTTGGTTCGAGACCTCCCTCGAGTGAAAATTTCACTTTCTTTATTTTCGCAAAGTTACGATCTGTCCGTTCATTCATTGACGTCTCTGTTCACTGTAATAAGTTTAGTGTCAGTGTTTTGCGACCGCACCGCAAAACCGTGCGCTTAGTAGACGAAAGGACGTGCATCTCCAATGGGAACCGAAAACATTTAATCGCAAGGTCATAGGTCAACCGATTCCTCCACAGGAAAACACGTCTGATATATTCTATACGACACTGGTGACGGCATGTGCGTCACATGACAGGAATATGTTGTCGACCCACCTAATTTGCACACGTGGTGAATGGGTAAAAAGATTCTTCTACCTTGCCCGATTTAGGTTTTCTTGTGGATGTGATAATCACTCCCAAAAAAGTTATGAAAACATAAGAGTTTGTCACATAAACTGCAACAAATTAATGCAACAGTTTCACAGTCGCACAGTTTTCCCTGTGCTCTGTCAAAACATATGTTTTTAACGTTATCAAATGTTTCCGTGCGTAGACCGTCAAATCCTGCGTATGTCCAAGCAAATCTGAACATGTCCTGGAATTTTGGAGAGCGAAGTTGATTATGTGTTAGTGCCTGAACTTTGATAATAATCTGAAAATAAAAAATTAAACGTTCCACTCGAGAGAAGATTTGATCTAAGGACCTCTCGTTCCGCAGTTGCTCACGCTAACCACGGGACCACGGCGCTCGTAAGCTGTCACTCTCCTTGATGTTCCCTACCTTGCGCATGGACTACTCAGTTTGAATATTTTGCTTATTTTTTTCATAGTTCCACACAACTTCTTCCTGTTTTCTCGATTGATCTGTGTTCAGTTTTTCAAGGCCTATCCCTGTGCCAACTTATAACTAAATCTGAGGGGGGTGCGATGGGGAGGTTCTCTTGTCAGAGCCATTTGAACCATTAAGTGCTCGTTTTCCCCACGTGCCCTTCGAGAGTGGAACGCTAGAGAGGCAGCTTGAAGGTGGTTCATTGGACCCTCTGCCAGGCACTTTACTGTGAGTGGAAGAGAAATCACGTAGGTGTAGATGTAGATTAAGTATTGTCATTGTTCATTTCGTAATAAAACTCATTAATACGATTTGTTTGAGCGTTGTCTAGTGATCCGAGAAGGCAGGCTTGCCCGACCGCACATATTTGACGTCAAGGGAGGATTCAACAGTGAGAGATTCGGGGCAGACTAGGCGTGTGCGGCGACAACTGAGGTACGGTTAACTGGGGCAGAGGCAGCGCGCCGGAGATTAATAGCCGTGTTTACAGCACCCTCCGCCCCACACCCGCACTCCTGCTGACTAATTACGGGAGCTACCCGGGCGCACGCGTTGCTAACATGCCGCCGTCTAAGTCTGCACTTGGTGCATCGCTGCAAGTGTTGGTCGCTCTACTTGGTGCTGGGTGAGGCCGGTTGCGAATACACGAGTACTGCTCAGACGGAGAGAGAGAAAACGGTGGGGAAAAAAGATAAATGGTGCGTGTTACCAGTACGTGAGTAGCGGTAGGTTCAGGCGTGGCAGAGATCCACTTCCAGCGCACCTTGTACACTATGTGATCAAAAGTATCCGGATACCTGGTCAAAAATGACTTACAAGATCGTGGCGCCCTCTGTCGGTAATGCTGGAATGGTGTTGGCCCACCCTTAGCCCTGAAGACAGCTTCCACTATCGCAAGCATACGTTCAACCAGGTGCTGGAAGGTTTACATCTACATCTACATCTACATCCATACTCCGCAAGCCACCTGACGGTGTGTGGCGGAGGGTACCTTGAGTACCTCTATCGGTTCTCCCATCTATTCCAGTCTCGTATTGTTCGTGGAAAGAAGGATTGTCGGTATGCCTCTGTGTGGGCTCTAATCCCTCTGATTTTATCCTCATGGTCTCTTCGCGAGATATACGTAGGAGCGAGCAATATACTGCTTGACTCTTCGGTGAAGGTATGTTCTCGAAACTTTGACAAAAGCCCGTACCGAGCTACTGAGCGTCTCTCCTGCAGAGTCTTCCACTGGAGTTTATCTATCATCTCCGTAACGCTTTCGCGATTACTAAATGATACTGTAACGAAGCGCGCTGCTCTCCGTTGGATCTTCTCTATATCTTCTATCAACCCTATCTGGTACGGATCCCACACAGCTGAGCAGTATTCAAGCTGTGGGCGAACAAGGGTACTGTAACCTACTTCCTTTGTTTTCGGATTGCATTTCCTTAGGATTCTTCCAATGAATCTCAGTCTGGCATCTGCTTTACCGACGATCAACATTATATGATCGTTCCATTTTAAATCACTCCTAATGCGTACTCCCAGATAATTAATGGTATTAACTGCTTCCAGTTGCTGACCTGCTATTTTGTAGCTAAATGATAAAGGATCTATCTTTCTGTGTATTCGCAGCACATTACACTTGTCTACATTGAGATTCAATTGCCATTCCCTGCGCCATGCATCAGCTCGCTGCAGATCCTCCTGCATTTCAGTACAATTTTCCATTGTTACAACCTCTCGATACACCACAGCATCATCCGCAAAAAGCCTCAGTGAACTTCCGATGTCATCCACAAGGTCATTTATGTATATTGTGAATAGCAACGGTCCTATGTCACTCCCCTGCGGGACACCTGAAATCACTCTTACTTCGGAAGACTTCTCTCCATTGAGAATGACATGCTGCGTCCTGTTATCTAGGAACTCCTCAATCCAATCACACAATTGGTCTGATAGTCCATATGCTCTTACTTTGTTCATTAAACGATTGTGGGGAACTGTATCGAACGCCTTGCGGAAGTCTTGGGGAATGGCAGCCCATTCTTCACGGAGTGCTGCACTGTCTGGATACTTCTGATCAGATAGTGTATACTGCCGGTTTTGTGGCTGAAATGGCCCTGAGCACTATGGGACCTAACATCTGAGGTCATCACTCCCCGAGACTTAGAACTACTTAAACCCAACTAGCCTAAGGACATCACACACAGCCGGCCGTAGTGGCCGAGCGGTTCTAGGCGCTACAGTCTGCGACCGCTGAGGACGCAGGTTCGAATCCTGCCTCGGGCATGGATGTGTGTGATGTCCTTAGTTAGGTTTAAGTAGTTGTAGGGGACTGATGACCACAGCAGTTAAGTCCCATAGTGCACAGAGCCACATCACACACATCCATGCCCGAGGCAGGATTCGAACCTGCGACCGTAGCATCAGCGTGGGCCGGACTGAATCGCCGAAATCCGCTCCAGCACAGCGTGACGGTTTTAGATCTGTATATTTAAGTATTGATTTATTATTCTATATTCTGTACATCAACAAGATAGCAGCCTGCTTTCACCCTTGGCGATAGCCACTTCGCTACCAGTGGTAACTGCACGCAAGTGGTACGATAAAAGATGACCGATGGGTCCGTTGTTCGGTTTCGTCACATAGCTGATTTGTCCGGAACACTTCGTGTCGACTTACCTTTTTTTTCATATATGCAACCGAGCGAGGTGGCGCAGTGGTTAGACACTGGACTCGCATTCGGGAGGACGACGGTTCAATCCCGCGTCCGGCCATCCTGATTTAGGTTTTCCGTGATTTCCCTAAATCACTCCAGGCAAATGCCGGGATGGTTCCTCTGAAAGGGTACGGCCGACTTCCTTCCCCATCCTTCCCTAATCCGATGAGACCGATGGCCACGCTGTCTGGTCTCCTTCCCCAAAACAACCAACCAATCATATATGCAAACGCCACCGACTGTGTCAAAACTGCGTGGTGAAACTAAACGTTGCAATTACTTTTGGCAGCGCCGAGCACCGATTGCGTCACCATTTCCCCTCTCCGCCATCGCATCGCAATGACCAGTCTTGCCATTTAGGTTTTTGGTCATCATTTTGAGCAGCTGTTTTTGAAGAATACCAATGTGAAGAAATAGCACACTAGTTGCGTTAAAAATTGTTTTCTGACGCAATTGCAAAACCTTGTTATTCCATTCACAAGAGCCCCCCCCCCTCCCCCACCACCCAATACAGTCGTACTTCACTTTAGTGCCACGTATACTTCCGTCAAGCCGGCCGAAGTGGCCGAGCGGTTCTAGGCGCTTCAGTCTGCAACCGCGCGACCGTTACGGTCGCAGGTTCGAATCCTGCCTCGGGCATGGATGTGTTTGATGTCCTTAGGTTAGTTAGGTTTAAGTAGTTCTAAGTTCTGGGGGACTGATGACCTCAGATGTTGAGTCCCATAGTGCTCAGAGCCATTTGAACCATTTTGAACTTCCGTCACACACTCAAAGAGAATGGCTGCACGTGATGAAAACTCAGAGTGTAGTAAGAATCCTTCATACAGCGAAACTAAAATTGTGCTCTGCTACAATTTCGAAACAACAATTTTAAATATTTACCGAAAAATGCGAGAAAATTGTAATATATAATAAAAATATGAGCACTCAGTATTGCCACTTCAGTATTATAGATATTTCGGGTTTCTAATATCGCCGGTATGTGTCGATATTTTTGGATGAAATGCTGATATAACGATATATCGACTTTTTGTTAACACCCCTAGTACGTGTACGAAGTTAAATTGGCATCCGACCATGCCATTTGGCTGTTTCGGTTTCATTTTTTATTTTTTTGTCAATCAGTGCGTTTCAGATCACCGACGATGCCTTACTAAAGTGAGCGAAACGCGTCAGGCAAAACAAACAGTACCTGCATTCAGTTGCATACGAGCGGTCCTAACGTAACCTAAAATTAATATACAAGGTCAGTCACTACCTATTGCCACCTAGAATAGCTCCGAAAGTATAATACTAGCTGAAAAGTTTGTGGGACAAATGTTGCACGAAACGACGGGGTCCATAATATGACGTTGCTTGAGGTCGCGTCAGAGATATGAAGTTTGACTTTTTTTTTTTTTTATGGGATGCTACATATTTTCTGATAGCGGCTATCGAGACGAATCCAGTGATGTACGAGGGCAGTTCAATAAGTAATGCAACACATTTTTTTCTCGGCCAATTTTGGTTGAAAAAACCGTAAATTTCTTGTGGAACATTTTCAAACATTCCCGCTTCGTCTCGTATAGTTTCATTGACTTCCGACAGGTGGCAGCGCTGTACGGAGCTGTTAAAATGGCGTCTGTAACGGATGTGCGTTGCAAACAACGGGCAGTGATCGCGTTTCTTTTGGCGGAAAACCAGGGCATCTCAGATATTCATAGGCGCTTGCAGAATGTCTACGGTGATCTGGCAGTGGACAAAAGCACGGTGAGTCGTTGGGCAAGGCGTGTGTCGTCATCGCCGCAAGGTCAAGCAAGACTGTCTCATCTCCCGCGTGCGGGCCGGCCGTGCACAGCTGTGACTCCTGCAATGGCGGAGCGTGCGAACACACTCGTTCGAGATGATCGACGGATCACCATCAAACAACTCAGTGCTCAACTTGACATCTCTGTTGGTAGTGCTGTCACAATTGTTCACCAGTTGGGATATTCAAAGGTTTGTTCCCGCTGGGTCCCTCGTTGTCTAACCGAACACCATAAAGAGCAAAGGAGAACCATCTGTGCGGAATTGCTTGCTCGTCATGTGGCTGAGGGTGACAATTTCTTGTCAAAGATTGTTACAGGCGATGAAACATGGGTTCATCACTTCGAACCTGAAACAAAACGGCAATCAATGGAGTGGCGCCACACCCACTCCCCTACCAAGAAAAAGTTTAAAGTCATACCCTCAGCCGGTAAAGTCACGGTTACAGTCTTCTGGGACGCTGAAGGGGTCATTCTGTTCGATGTCCTTCCCGTGGTCAAACGATCAACTCTGAAGTGTATTGTGCTACTCTTCAGAAATTGAAGAAACGACTTCAGCGTGTTCGTAGGCACAAAAATCTGAACGAACTTCTCCTTCTTCGTGACAGCGCAAGACCTCACACAAGTCTTCGCACCCGAGAGGAGCTCACAAAACTTCAGTGGACTGTTCTTCCTCATGCACCCTACAGCCACGATCTCGCACCGTCGGATTTCCATATGTTTGGCCCAATGAAGGACGCAATCCGTGGGAGGCACTACGCGGATGATGAAGAAGTTATTGATGCAGTACGACGTTGGCTCCGACATCGACCAGTGGAATGGTACCGTGCAGGCATACAGGCCCTCATTTCAAGGTGGCGTAAGGCCGTAGCATTGAATGGAGATTACGTTGAAAAATAGTGTTGTGTAACTAAAAGATTGGGGAATGACCTGGTGTATTTCAATGCTGAATAAAACAACCCCTGTTTCAGAAAAAAATGTGTTGCATTACTTATTGAACTGCCCTCGTATAACAGTAAGATCTTTGGAGGTCAAGAAGGTGGCATGAACGTCCAATTACAGAAGCTGTTCGAAGTGATGACCATTGGTATCAATGCAGTGCTGCAATCTTCTTATCATGGATTGAATGGTACTCCGTACCACTACAGCACTTATCGAAGCACATGCTCTGACAATTCTCTCCCGCATATCGTGCAAATAGTAAATATTCGTCGAATATGACGTACTCATCTAACGTGACCATTGGCATGTAAACACCATTCGACCGTTTCTCAATACAACAAATGGTTCAAATGGTTCTGAGCACTATGGGACTTAACATCTATGGTCATCAGTCCCCTAGAACCTAGAACTACTTAATCCTAACTAACCTAAGGACAACACACAACACGCAGTCATCACGAGGCAGAGAAAATACAACACTAATAGGAACGGTAAGACTAGTATCGTCGAATCAAGCGAATGTGAATGATGTATTCCTTCGAAGAACAAGTCGATGTGCTGCTCGTTTACGGAGAGTGCCAGCGAAATTCAGTGAGAGCTGGAGACTTATACGCTGATATCCCCAACGTACTCGCCCTACACGTCGTACATTTAAATACAGGGTGTTTCAAAAATGACCGGTATATTTGAAACGGCAATAAAAACTAAACGCGCAGCGATAGAAATACACCGTTTGTTGCAATATGCTTGGGACAACAGTACATTTTCAGGCAGACAAACTTTCGAAATTACAGTAGTTACAATTTTCAACAACAGATGGCGCTGCGGTCTGGGAAACTCTATAGTACGATATTTTCCACATATCCACCATGCGTAGCAATAATATGGCGTAGTCTCTGAATGAAATTACCCGAAACCTTTGACAACGTGTCTGGCGGAATGGCTTCACATGCAGATGAGATGTACTGCTTCAGCTGTTCAATTGTTTCTGGATTCTGGCGGTACACCTGGTCTTTCAAGTGTCCCCACAGAAAGAAGTCGCAGGGGTTCATGTCTGGCGAATAGGGCGGCCAATCCACGCCGCCTCCTGTATGTTTCGGATAGCCCAAAGCAATCACACGATCATCGAAATATTCATTCAGGAAATTAAAGACGTCGGCCGTGCGATGTGGCCGGGCACCATCTTGCATAAACCACGAGGTGTTTGCAGTGTCGTCTAAGGCAGTTTGTACCGCCACAAATTCACGAAGAATGTCCAGATAGCGTGATGCAGTAATCGTTTCGGATCTGAAAAATGGGCCAATGATTCCTTTGGAAGAAATGGCGGCCCAGACCAGTACTTTTTGAGGATGCAGGGACGATGCGACTGCAACATGGGGCTTTCGGTTCCCCATATGCGCCAGTTCTGTTTATTGACGAAGGTAAAAATAAGCTTCGTCAGTAAACCAAATGCTGCCCACATGCATATCGCCGTCATCAATCCTGTGCACTATATCGTTAGCGAATGTCTCTAGTGCAGCAATGGTAGTGGCGCCGAGGGGTTGCCGCGTTTGAATTTTGTGCGGATAGAGGTGTAAACTCTGGCGCATGAGACGATACGTGGACGTTGGCGTCATTTGGACCGCAGCTGCAACACGGCGAACGGAAACCCGAGGCCGCTGTCGGATCACCTGCTGCACTAGCTGCGCGTTGCCCTCTGTGGTTGCCGTACGCGGTCGCCCTACCTTTCCAGCACGTTCATCCGTCACGTTCCCAGTCCGTTGAAATTTTTCAAACAGATCCTTCATTGTATCGCTTTTCGGTCCTTTGGTTACATTAAACCTCCGTTGAAAACTTCGTCTTGTTGCAACAACACTGTGTTCTAGGCAGTGGAATTCCAACACCAGAAAAATCCTCTGTTCTAAGGAATAAAGCATGTTGTCCACAGCACACATGCACGTTGTGAACAGCACACGCTTACAGCAGAAAGACGATGTACAGAATGGCGCACCCACAGACTGCGTTGTCTTCTATATCTTTCACATCACTTGCAGCGCCATCTGTTGTTGAAAATTGTAACTACTGTAATTTCGAAAGTTTGTCCGCCTGAAAATGTACTGTTGTCCCAAGCATATTGCAACAAACGGTGTATTTCTATCGCTGCTCGTTTAGTTTTTATTGCCGTTTCAAATATACCGGTCATTTTTGAAACACCCTGTATGTGTGTGATAAACTGAGAACAAATGGATCTTTAACGCATTGGAAACATATCCGGCAAAGGAAAGTTACTAACGAGGAAACGGAAGTTGGTACTCTTGCCACTGTGGTTCGACATCCTTGTATTAGTTCGCGTCAAATCACAAGGGAATCTGGCATGAGCCAGAGTAGTGTTGTTCGTGGTCTGCATCGCCATAGATGTTATCCTTACCATATCAGTCTCCACCAAGAACTAACTGGTACGGATTGTATGCGTCGTACTGAATTCTGCCGACGGGCTCAACTTCAGACTCAGAGGGATGACACATTTATTAATGTGATTTCATTTACTCATGAGGCTACATTCACAAACCGTGTTAATTTGCGTAACATGCATTATTGGGCAACTGAAAATCCATATTGGCTGAGGCAAGTTGCACACCAAAAACCGTGGTCGGTGAATGTGTGGTGTGGGATTCTGGAGGACAAAACTATAGGCCCCTATTTCATCGAAGGAAATCTTAATGGTAGGAAGTACACCACATTCCAGCAAGAAACATTAGGTCTGTTAATTAGAAGAAGTACGTTTAGGAACAAGGAACAGAATGTGGTATCAACACGATGGGTGTTCGGCACATTTTTCGCTGATGGCTAGAAATGAGTTGCAGAGTCAATTCTCAAGTCGTTGGATTGGACGCGGAGGAGATGTGTCGTGGCCGGCTCGTTCGCCAGACTTGACGCCTCTTGATTTTTTCTTGCGGGGAATCGTAAAAGACATTGTTTACAAAGACGTTCCAACCACCCCTGAAGGTATGCGAGAGAGAATTGTCAGAGCACGTGCTTCGATACGTGCTGATGTGATAAGGAATACCACTCAATCCATGATAAGAAGATACCAATGGTCATCACTTCGAACACCTTCTGTAAATGGACGTTCATGCCACCTTTTTGACCTGCTTTGACTTCCAAAGACCTTATTGTTACACATTATTGGATTCGTCTCGATAGCCGCTATCAGAAAATAAGTACCAAACTACAGCATCCCACTGGCCGCTGTGACCGAGCGGCTGTAGGCGCTATAGTCCAGAACCGCGCTGCTGCTACGGTCGCAGGTTCGAATCCTGCCTCGGGCATGGATGCGTGTGATGTCCTTAGGTTAGTTAGGTTTAAGTAGCTCTACGCTCTAGGGGACTTATGACCACAGATGTTAAGTCCCATAGTGCTCAGAGCCGTAGAGCATCCCATTTAAAAAAAATTATCTTCATATCTCCGAAACGACCCGACCTAGCAACAAAAAACCAACGTCATATTATGGCCCCCATTGTCCCATGCAACTTTTGTCCCACAAACTTTTCAGGTCCTATCATTCTTTCGGAGTTATTCTTGGTGGCAATAGTTAGTGACTCGCCCTGTATAATTCGTACAGAAAATGAGGATGGACAGATCAACAACGTTAAAGACCTTTAAGTCCTTACTCGAGTTATACAGCACGATCTTAGACAATGGGTAATTAGTTTCGGTTTGTGATGACCAAGACCTGAGCACAAAACGCTTCTCAAACAGGTCATCACAAGCTTCGTCAAAGAGATTGGCCACCTGCCCCTAACACTACCGCGAGTTACTTTAATGTGTATCTAATGCGCGAGCTATCGACAGAAGGCAACATCCGGTTTCAGGCGGCCATAAGGGAGATAGCAGGACAGAAGAATGTGTGGCTGGGACCGCACTCGTAACGACGTGACTGTGTGTCGCAGAGCCGGCCGGAGTGGCCGTGCGGTTCTAGACGCTACAGTCTGGAACCGCGTGACCGCTACGGTCGCAGGTTCGAATCCTGCCTCGGGTATGGATGTGTGTGATGTCCTTAGGTTAGTTAGGTTTAAGTAGTTCTAAGTTCTAGGGGACTTATGACCTCAGCAGTTGAGTCCCATAGTGCTCAGAGCCATTTGAACCATTTTTTGTGTCGCAGAGTAATGCTCTGCGACCACCTTCCGACCTCCAACTTTTCCGCTATGCTGTGACAATCCTTAACAGTCAGTTAACGATTAAGGCATCTACATCTGCACTCCGCAAGCCACCGTGAAGTGTGTGGCAGAGGGTACTTTGTGTACTAGTGTACCTCCCCTGTTCGCCGGCCGGTGTGGCCGTGCGGTTCTAGACGCTACAGTCTGGAACCGCGTGACCGCTACGGTCGCAGGTTCGAATCCTGCCTCGGGCATGGATGTGTGTGATGTCCTTAGGTTTATGTAGTTCTAAAGTTCTAGGGGACTGATGACCAGAGATATTAAGTCCCATAGTGGTCAGAGCCATTTTTGAACCTCCCCTGCCCCAACCGCGTGTGGTTCGCGCGAAGAGCAATAGCTGGTAAGCTTCATTGTGGGCTCGAGTCTCTTAGCTTGGAGGATTTTTCGTGAGATGTACGCAGGAGGAATCAGAATATCGGTTTACTTTTGTAGGAACGTACGGTGTCGGAATGAACAGTCTAATAAGTACAGAATACGGATTGAGAGTAAATAGAAGAGAGAGGAAAGTAGTGCGAAGTAGCAGAAATGAGAATAGCGAGAAACTTAACATCTGGACTGAAGTTGAGGAACTCTGCTACGTAGGCAGAAAAACAACCAACGACGGATGCAGTAAGGATATCAAAAGCAGACTAACACTGACATAAAGGACATTCCTGGCCAAGAGAAGTCTACTAGTATCAAACATAAGCCTTAAGGGGATGTGGGGAAGCACATTAGGAGGTTAAAAAATCCAATTTTTTATTGCATCAATCGTTAGCTTAATTATCCAACAATACGCTGTCAAAATTTCTAAGCGAAATTCGCTTTCGTTTAGATTATATGAGCATAGAACCGAGTCCAGAAGAAAATTCTTCCAATATATGAAGATTTATCTAGGGATGAAGTACTAGAGAAATGTTTAGGTGTCCACACAAAAAACGCGAATGAATGTTTTAATTCCACTATTTGGCGATTAGCTCTCGAACACTTGCACTTCAGGCTAAGAGTCGTTGAATTGGCACCGTATTTGGCAGCGGCCTTATTCAATGAAAGAAATTCATCAGTTCTGATGATGAACGAGGCAGGAACTGTAGCAGGCACGCAAAGCTTCAATTATGCCGAAATGGATAACCAGCGCGTGAGCCGGCAGAATCGACGTAGTTCATTGGAAACGAAGGAAGCTCAGAAAGCACTGCTGAAAGCGCAAAACAGAGTCTAAGAGGAGGAAGAAGGATTAGTGTATGGTGCTGGAATCGCAGATTAATCGGTAAGCATTTTACATTATTGTTAACTTCCTTGAATTTCTGGTTTCCGAGAATTTATTTTTTAAACATGTTTATCTCGAAACGACTTTTTCCACATTTGCGTGCAGTTTAACTCAAAAAGAACAGAACCTATCATTATTAAAATTGATATTACGTTTATTTATAAAATTACGAATTATATGAACCAAGTTGTGAGCCGATATCATGATTTTAAGGGTATTTTTCTGTGCATAATTACAGAAGAAAATCGTGAAAATCGAAGTAAATTGTTGCAACGCCTGCAAAATTTTTGATTTTCATTATTTTCACCCGCCTTGAGGTTCATATTCTTAGAAAATAAGTTATTAATGTAAAATCAAAATCTTTTCGATTTCAGATGAAAATCGGAATGGCAAAACTGCACGCAATTGGAGAACTACACTCACAACCTTTAGCGGACATCACAGCGTAACTGTGTTATTTTTAGCTGAACTTATTCAAAAAAAAAATCCACAAAAACTGTTCGAAATATGAATGAAATAATGTCAAAATTTCATTAAATTATAACTAATTCTTCCCACCCAAAAAATACCAAAAACTCACTGTCAAACAGCCTTCTAATGTGGTTTTCTCTCTTAATTTGAGAAAGAAATTTTTGAGAATGTACGTTTGGAGCAGATCATTGCATGGTAGTAAAACATGGACTGCCGGCCGCGGTGGTCTAGCGGTTCTAGGCGCTCAGTCCGGAACCGCGCGACTGCTACGGTCGCAGGTTCGAATCCTGCCTCGGGCATGGATGTGTGTGATGTCGTTAGGTTTAAGTAGTTCTAAGTTCTAGGGGACTGATGACCTCAGATGTTAAGTCCCATAGTGCTCAGAGCCATTTGAACCATTTTAAAACATGGACTGTAAGAAAACCGGCACAGAAGAGATGTGGTGCTACAGGCGAATGTAGAAAATTAGGTTGCCCTATAAGGTAGGGAATTGAGGAGGTTCTGCGCAGAATTGGAGAAGAAAGGAATATGTGGAAAACACTGATAAGGAGAAGGGAGAGGATGATAGGACATCTGTTAAGACATGATGGAATGACTTTCATGTTACTAGAGGGAGCAGTAGAGGGCAGAAACTGTAGAGGAAGACACAGACTGGAATACATCCAGCAGATAATTGAAGTCGTAGGTCGCAAATGCTGCTCTGGAAGAAAAAAGAAAAAAAAATAATGTTCAAATGGCTCTAAGCACTATGGGACTTAACATCTGAGGTCATCAGTCCCCTAGAACTTACACTCCTGGAAATTGAAATAATGTGTTCTTTTTTCCATTTCCAGGAGTGTACTTGTATGCCTGGAGACTTCTCTCCATTGGCAGTGACATATTATGTTCCGTTTGCTAGAAGGTCTTTAGTTCAAGTTCGCATCTGGTGTGATATTCCATATGTGGTGTCACCACCAGACACCACACTTGCTAGGTGGTAGCATTTAAATCGGCCGCGGTCCGTTAGTATACGTCGGACCCGCGTGTCGCCACTGTCAGTGATTGCAGACCGAGCGCCGCCACACGTCAGGTCTAGAGAGACTTCCTAGCACTCGCCCCAGTTGTACAGCCGACTTTGCTAGCGATGGTTCACTGACAGAATACGCTCTCATTTGCCGAGACGATAGTTTAGCATAGCCTTCAGCTACGTCATTTGCTACGACCTAGCAAGGCGCCATATTCAGTTACTATTGATATTGTGAATCATGTACCGCCAAGAGCGACGTTCATCATTAATGGATTAAAGTTAAGCATTCGACCAGCTACGTCCATTTTTTCTCAAATTCTAATTTCCTTGTCCTGTTCCAAACCTCACCCCAGCCTGCGTGAGCTAAAACGCGTGCATTTCGGCCTCCTCTAGTAACACGGTGTTGGCTCTGCTGCCAACCACAACACCACACGCTCGTATTTTGGTATGCAGCTGTATCGAGTACTAAAAGTTGTCGGCACACGGGGCGAGGCAGCTAATGTTGATAATGTGTACGCAAACTGGAATTCGAGCATGACAAGGCAGGTGCGTGCTGGCTAACGTGACTGCGCTTTCAGCGCTCTCCAGTGGCAGTTGTCGGCTTTATTTGGCTCGCAAAAGTACAGTGTTTACTGACGAAAACAGACGCGCCTACAATTCCTGCATTACCTCTATTAATACGCACATCTCTTGTCTTGACTATATGGTGGTTATATCGTCTTTTCCAACACCAGCTTAACCTGACCACTCAAAATAACCAGTTTCTGAAATAACAAATTTTCGGGTTTTTCATACCTATTATTTCCTATGATAAACGTAGAAATCGAACAAAGACTGAACAGTTATTAAATTAAATAGGCATACAAAAGAAAACTTAGTCCGTCCATCTTTCGCTACAAATAAATCACCAGTATTCACCTATTGATTCTAGGTTTTAGAAACTCTGCTAAAAAATGTGATTTTGGATCATACTACTTGGACATTCGGAATAGTCAGTGCTGAAGGGTGAAAACTGAGGTTGAAAACCTCTGCTTCCCGTGTTAATATGTCCGCTTGCAAGGGTTACAAGAAGGTAAAGGCATATTCTACATCTACATCGATACTCCGCAAGCCACCCAACGGTGTGTGGCGGAGGGCACTTTACGTGCCACTGTCATTACCTCCCTTTCCTGTTCCAGTCGCGTATGGTTCGCGGGAAGAACAACTGTCTGAAAGCCTCCGTGCGCGCTCTAATCTCTCTAATTTTACATTCGTGATCTCCTCGGGAGGTATAAGTAGGGGGAAGCAATATATTCGATACTTCATCCAGAAACGCACCCTCTCGAAACCTGGACAGCAAGCTACACCGCGATGCAGAGCGCCTCTCTTGCAGAGTCTGCCACTTGAGTTTATTAAACATCTCCGTAACGCTATCACGGTTACCAAATAACCCTGTGACGAAACGCGCCGCTCTTCTTTGGATCTTCTCTATCTCCTCCGTCAGACCGATCTGGTACGGATCACACACTGATGAGCAATACTCAAGTATAGGTCGAACGAGTGTTTTGTAAGCCACCTCCTTTGTTGATGGACTACATTTTCTAAGCACTCTCCCAATGAATCTCAACCTGGTACCCGCCTTACCAACAATTAATTTTATATGATCATTCCACTTCAAATCGTAGACGCAGGCACCAGATCAGCTACTTTCTATTTTTATTGTATACCGGGTGATCAAAGAGTCAGTATAAATTTGAAAACTTAATAAACCACGGAATAATGTAGATAGAGGGGTAAAAATTGACGTACATGGTTGGAATGACATGGGGTTTTATTAGAGCAAAAAAAAAAAAAAAGACGGTATTGCTAGACGCGTGAAAGATCTCTTGCGCGCGTCGTTTGGTGATGATCGTGTGCTCAGCCGCCACTTTCATCACGCTTGGCCTCCCAGGTCCCCAGACCTCAGTCCGTGCGATTATTGGCTTTGGGGTTACCTGAAGTCGCAAGTGTATCGTGATCGACCGACATCTCTAGGGATGTTGAAAGGCAACATCCGACGCCAATGCCTCACCATAACTCCGGACATGCTTTACAGTTCAGTTCACAACATTATTCCTCTACTACAGCGATTGTTGAGGAATGATGGTGGACATATTGGGCATATCCTGTAAATAACACCATCTTTGCTTTGTCTTACTTTGTTATGCTAATTATTGCTATTATGATTAGATGAAGCGCCATCTGTCGGAAATTTTTTAACTTTTGTATTTTTTTGGTTATAATAAAATCCCATGTCATTCCAAGCATGTGTGACGATTTGTACCTCTCTATCTACATTATTCCGTGATTTATTCAGATTTCAAATTTAGACTGGCTTTTTGATCACCTGGTACTATGAATGAATTGTTATTGAGTTTCTGATGTGCTACTTTTTCCGTAATTTACTACCTCACTTTTATTTCATACAAATGGCAGACAAATTTTCAATCTTTTAAAACAAATGAAGCTTTGTACTTCATTGCTACGTCAGTACATAAAAATATTTCCGGACTGGGGTAGATGCCATTCAGCAATAGAATGGATGTCCGGCGACAACATCGAAAAACTGCCAGTGTGTTTGATGCTCCTTTCTCTCGCCATTGTCATTAAAACAGCACTGATCGCCTTTCGTATTTTCTATAATAACCAATACTAGAAACAACACAAATTTAAATTTCACGAATAAGAACTACTCCTTTTTTAGAAAAGGTTTAATTAAAAATGAAAAATTTTAGTACTGCTGTTATGCTTGACATTTCTCTTTTTTATACGGTTACTAGAAAAAATAAAAAATACTTGGTGAATGATGCGATCAGTCACAAATACTTCTCGAATGTTAAATTATACTGCCACAACCGATTTCAGGCTGCCATGCCAATCTTCAGATGGCTAACATTTTACATTACATAGATGTTTTGATTAACAGCACGTCGTATGACCACAAGAATATCTGAGTATTTAGTGGCACTTTATCAGTTATTTCATTAATAAAAATAGTAATATACATATGATGCAAAATATGTGTGTTTACTTACATTTGTTCCAGTAGATAGCAGTTCGTTTTGTTGTCGGCCGTGTAGTTTTCTCGCTGGATGTAGATGTCCTTGAATTCCAACAGAACACACATATCGCAAAAAAGCTACTATGGCACTATATGTGTGTTGTGGTGGAATTCAAGAACATATACATCCACCTAGAAAACCACATGGACCACAGCAAAACGAACCGCTACCCACTAGAACATATATAAGTGAACACCACTATTTTGCAACATATATATATATATATATATATATATATATATATATATATATATATATAACGTTAGCACTTTATTTTTATTAATGAAACAACTGATAAAGTGGCAGTAAACAGGTAAATATTCTTTTGGAGTGTGGAGCAGACAACATGCTGTTAATCAAAACATCTGTGTAACGCAAAATGTTAGCCATCTGAAAATGGGCATGGTAGCCAAAACCGGTTGTGGCAGTAAAATAAAACATTCGAAAAGTATTTGTGGCTGGTTGCGTCATTTACCAACTGTTATCAACGGCTGCGGAGTTCGCCAGATCAAACGTGGATGAAATAACACTAAAAAATAAAAAAAAAACACCTGTTACAACCGATACCGAAAAATACCGGTTATTCAGAAGTAGAATACCGGAATCGGTTTTAACCAGTCGGTTTTTCCCATCCCTAGAACAGCCGTCTGCAGATGAACCTGTCTCTTCGAAACCGGTTACGGCGCAATTTAAGTAAACAAATCACATTATTAATTGTGGATGGTTGCTGTCCTTTCCTTTGAAAGAATCAATCTATACAGCATGATTCACGAAGATATGCAAATATTTTAATGTTGCTCTACAAGGAAAACTAGAGAAAAAAAGTTCATATAAACCTAGGTCCTCAAATGTTTAGTTTCGGAGCTATGGCTAATAAAAGATGTTGCCTAAAATTTAGCAACTTCGCTAATTTGAAGCCAGTGCAAAACGGTAGGAGGTGAAAGTAAAACACGATTTCCATTTCTTTTGTTGTTATTTGTCTGGTGAATCTAATAAAACATGTCCCAGGCGTGTATCTGCAGTAGTTTTTCAGAACATCCAGAGAAGCAAAGAATTAATTTCGTAAATTTTTTTTTTTTTTAATTTACTATCTACTTGGCCCAATTTGTTTTATAAATTCCAGACAATTGCACAAAGTTTTGAACAGAAGTTGTTGAGAATTTAATTTTGGAAAAATGATAGTCACAACGTTAACCGAAACTGTATGAATGTGTCGGATAACCTGCTTTTATTGCCGGCCGAAGTGGCCGTGCGGTTAAAGGCGCTGCAGTCTGGAACCGCAAGACCGCTACGGTCGCAGGTTCGAATCCTGCCTCGGGCATGGATGTTTGTGATGTCCTTAGGTTAGTTAGGTTTAACTAGTTCTAAGTTCTAGGGGACTAATGACCTCAGCAGTTGAGTCCCATAGTGCTCAGAGCCATTTGAACCATTTTTGAACCTGCTTTTATTAATATTGTAGCACAGGTGAATTCATGTTAAACCAGAAAAAACAAAGCTCAGTGTTAAGGAAGTTGTACAGTGTACATACAATTTCACAATAAATGTCTAAAAATATCTCCGCCGAGTTCAGTGCATTTAGCTGCACGTGTATGAACAGATTTTGTTGCTCGTTTTAGTTTCACAGGGTTGTTCTAAATTTCGTCTATTGCATTCATAAATACACTGTTCTTATTATGTTCTTTAACTGAACAATACAGAAAACGAACTCATTTCAAGGTTGGAAAACGACTGAAACAATTCACTAACGGATGCCAACAATGACGTAAACGTTTCTACATTCTTAATGGAAAGTAAAGAAATTTACTTATACAGGGTGTAAATTTTAAGCTGACAAACCAGAATAATTCGAAAAATAAGCTTCCCACGGAGAAAAGTGTAGAATCAAAAGTTGATTATTTTCGAGGGGGACATGTGCTGGCGCTAAAATTAGCCCACCACCCCAGCCCCCTGGGGATGGAGCGGGAGGCAGCTTTAAAATTTCAAATGGGACCGGCATTTTTTATTGCAGAATCAGATTCTACTTTAAAAAAAACTACGCACACTTTTGTCTTAAGCATTTGTTTTGATTCTTGGTAGTTTGCTCTGTACTTCAAGAAAACTCATGTTCTCATTTTTGCGTGGATAATGGTTACGGATAAATAAAAAATACTTATTTACTTCGTAAATTTTGATTCGGTTAGTTAGTTAGTTAGCTTGTCAGATGATTTGTTTGATAATTAGAAGTTGTGTGACCTCATGCCCGCGAAACAAACAAAACTTCTCCGAATCTGCGGAAAAAATTAATATGTGGGTCAACATTTGGAAAACTCTTAATACCTCTCTCTCAAACCCCACCCTATTGAGAGCGAGGGAGACTTTTAGTTTTAGCGAATCAGTATGTACGAAGTAAATAAGTATTCTTTATTTATCTGTAACCATTTTCCACCCAAAAATGAGAACATGGATTTTCTTCAAGTCAGCGCCAAGTACCAAGAATCAAAACAAAAGTTTAAGACAAAATGTACATAGTTTCCTATGTAGAATCTGATTCTGCAATAAATAATGGGGATCCCATTTGAAATTTTAAAGTTCCCTCCCGTCCCATCCCCAGGGGTCTAGGGTGGTGGGCTAATTTTAGCACCAGCAGATGTCCCCCTCAAAAATAATCAACTTTGGATACTACACATTTTTTTCGTGGGAAGCTTATTTTTCGAGTTATTCTAGTTCAAAAATGGCTCGAAGCACTATGAGACTTAACTGCTGAGGTCATCAGTCCCTTAGACTTAGAACAACTTAAACCTAACTAACCTAAGGACATCACACATATCCATGCCCGAGGCAGGATAAGAGCCTGCGACCGTAGCGGTCGTGCGGTTCCAGACTGTAGCGACTAGAACCGCTCGGCCGCCCTGGCCGGTAGTTATTCTGGTTTGTCAACGTAAAATTTACATCCTGTATAATAATCTTTGCCCCTCTGGATGTTCTGGAAGACTACTGCAGATACGTCTGGGGCATGTTTTATTAGATTCACCAGACCAATGACAACAAAATAAATGAAAATCGTGCTTTACTTTAACCTCGTACCGTTTTGCAGTGGCTTCATATTAGCCAAGTTGCTAAATTTCTGGCAAAATCTTTTACTAGCCGTAACTACGTAAGTAAATATTTGCGGACCTATGTTTCTATGCAAGTTTTTCTTTAGATTCACTTGTAGAATAACATATAAAATATACTACTGGCCATTAAAATTGCTACACCACGAAGATGACGTGCTACAGACGCGAAATTTAACCGACAGAAAGAAGATACTGTGATATGCAAATGATTAGCTTTTGAGAGCATTCACACATGGTTGGCGCCGGTGGCGACACCTACGACGTGCTGACATGAGGAAAGTTTCCAACCGATTTCTCATACACAAACAGCAGTTGACCGGCGTTGCCTGGTGAAACGTTGTTCTGATGCTTCGTTTAAGGGGGAATGCGTACCATCACGTTTCCGACTTTGATAAAGGTCAGGTTGTAGCCTATCACCATTGCGGTTTATCGTATCGCGACATTGGTCGAGATCCAATGACTGTTAGCAGAATATGGAATCGGTGGGTTCATGAGGGTAATATGGAACGCCGTGCTGGATCCGCCTGCACGAACAGTTCGACGACGTTTGCAGCAGCACGGACTATCAGCTCTGAGACCGTGGCTGCGGTCACCCTTGACGCTGCGTGACAGACAGGAGCGCCTGCGATGTTGTACTCGACGACGAACCGGGGTGCACGAATGGCAAAACGTCATTTTTTCGGATGAATCCATGTTCTGTTTGCAGCATCGTGATGGTCGCATCCGTGTTTGGCGACATCGCGGTGAACGCACATTGGAAGCGTGTATTCGTCATCGCCATACTGGCGTATCACCCGGCGTGATGGTATGGGGTGCCATTGGTTACACGTCTATTGTTCGCATTGACGGCACTTTGAACAGTGGACGTTACATTTCAGATGTGTTGCAACCCGTAGCTCTACCCTTTATTCGATCCCTGCGAAACCCTACATTTCAGCAGGATAATGCACGACCGCACGTTGCAGTCCCTGTACGGGCCTTTCTGGATACAGAAAATGTCCGACTGCTGCCCTGGCCAGCACATTCTCCAGATGTCTCCCCAATTGAAAACGTCTGGTGAATGGTGGCCGAGCAACTGGCTCGTCACAATACGCCAGTCACTACTCTTGATGAACTGTGGTATCGTGTTGAAGCTGCATGGGCTGCATTACCTGTACACGACATCCGAGCTCTGTTTGACTCAATGCCCAGGCGTATCAAGGCGGATATTACTGCCAGAGGAGGTTGTTCTGGGTACTGATTTCTCAGGATGTATGCACCCAAATTGCGAGAAAATGTAATCACATGTCAGTTGTAGTGTAATATATTTGTCCAATGAATACCCGTTTAGCATCTGCATTTCTTGTTGGTGTAGCAATTTTAATGGCCAGTAGTGAATTTGCACATCTTCGTGGATCATCCTGTATTTAATGCAGTTTTCCACGCCTCTTCGAAATGTTAGGCGAATCAATTTATTTATTTACTTTTGACGTGTAGTAACTGTACGGTCGCTGCCGGTGAGGTGTTTCTACTTGCGGAAGTGCTCCTGAAAACAGGCATCGATGCTGGCACTGCGTGGGAAGAGGGCTTGGTTGTGACGCCTGGTAGGCAGGAATTCCCGGAAAGGGAACGCCGGGCGAGCTCGCAGTTCCAGGAAGAGGGGCCTAACTGCGGCCGCTTCCAGGAACCGGCCGGTAAACAGCCGGCGATCGATGTCCCACCAGGGGGTGGCCGCGCGCGCACAAACAACCCCTGCCGCCCCCGAGCTCTGCCGTTCATTTCGGCTGCACGACTTCCTCCCCCACGGCAGTAGCGAGGTAACTACGCACAAGATGTAGCAAATACGTGACATATTTAAGACAACACGTATCGCCATGACAGTGGCTCATTAGCGAAGGTGTCCACGGAGTGATGGTCAGTAGAGGGCTATGACTGGGAGAGTTCATTCGAAGCGAAAAGCTCTTGGAAATGTCGGCTCTAAAATGCATTCCTTAGGAGCTATGAGTACCTGTTGTGTAGAAGAGGTGCGTTTCACAGCAGTGAAGATGAACAAATGCTCATAGCACCGTGTGGTGCATGACGGAGGGTATGTTGTAGAATTTTAGAACATGTTTTTTGCTCGAGTATCATGTCGTTTTTGGAAACCCAGAATCTACTATGTAGGAATCAACATGGATTCCGGAAACAGCGATCGTGTGAGACCCAACTCGCTTTATTTGTTCATGAGACCCAGAAAATATTAGATACAGGCTCCCAGGTAGATGCTATTTTTCTTGACTTCCGGAAGGCGTTCGATACAGTTCCGCACTGTCGCCTGATAAACAAAGTAAGAGCCTACGGAATATCAGACCAGCTGTGTGGCTGGATTGACGAGTTTTTAACAAACAGAACACAGCATGTTGTTTCAATGGAGAGACGTCTACAGACGTTAAAGTAACCTCTGGCGTGCCACAGGGGAGTGTTATGGGACCATTGCTTTTCACAATATATATAAATGACCTAGTAGATAGTGTCGGAAGTTCCATGCGGCTTTTCGCGGATGATGCTGTAGTATACAGAGAAGTTGCAGCATTAGAAAAATGTAGCGAAATGCAGGAAGATCTGCAGCGGATAGGCACTTGGTGCAGGGAGTGGTAACTGACCCTTAACATAGACAAATGTAATATATTGCGAATACATAGAAAGAAGGATCCTTTATTGTATGATTATATGATAGCGGAACAAACACTGGTAGCAGTTACTTCTGTAAAATATCTGGGAGTATGCGTGCGGAACGATTTGAAGTGGAATCATTATATAAAATTAATTGTTGGTAAGGCGGGTACCAGGTTGAGATTCATTGGGAGAGTGCTTAGAAAATGTAGTCCATCAACAAAGGAGGTGGCTTACAAAACACTCGTTCGACCTATACTTGAGTATTGCTCATCAGTGTGGGATCCGTACCAGATCGGTTTCACGGAGGAGATAGAGAAGATCCAAAGAAGAGCGGCGCGTTTCGTCACAGGGTTATTTGGTAACCGTGATAGCGTTACGGAAATGTTTAATAAACTCAAGTGGCAGACTCTGCAAGAGAGGCGCTCTGCATCGCGGTGTAGCTTGCTCGCCAGGTTTCGAGAGGGTGCGTTTCTGGATGAGGTATCGAATATATTGCTTCCCCCTACTTATACCTCCCGAGGAGATCACGAATGTAAAATTAGAGAGATTAGAGCGCGCACGGAGGCTTTCAGACAGTCGTTCTTCCCGCGAACCATACGCGACTGGAACAGGAAAGGGAGGTAATGACAGTGGCACGTAAAGTGCCCTTCGCCACACACCGTTGGGTGGCTTGCGGAGTATAAATGTAGATGTAGTAGATGTAGATGTACCATTGCACCAGTTATTAGGGTTTCTTCCCGTTCCGTTCACGTATGGAGTGCGGGAAGAATGTTTGAATGCTACTGTGCGTGCAGTATTCTTATCCTCACCATTCCTACATAAGCCAGTCCACTACAGGGATGCTATTGTCATGTAACCACTGCACCACAGACCGTGCATTATAAACAGGTGCTCGATCGTGTTGAAAGATGCAATCGCCATCTCCGAATTGCTGTTCAACAGTGGGAAGCAAGAAGGTGCTTAAAACATCAGTGTAGGCCTGTGCTTTGACAGTGCCACGCAAAACACCGCCCCCCCCCCCCCCCCCCCCCGTGAAAAACACGACCTCACCCTAACACCACCGGCTCCGAATTTACTGCTGGCACTACACACGCTGGCAGATGTTCAGCCTCGCGATTTGAGGCACCATGTTGTAATGGTACTTTGACTTCCGCAAAGTTATAATTTACGATCGCGCACGCAGAAGAGCGCTGCGCCAGCGACCGATTTTATAAATAATTTTGTTCTTTTTTTTTTTACTTGTGCGTAGGTTTTTTGTTTTTTAAGAACTAATGGAGGACTCTGTCTCTCTCTCTCTCTTGTCTTGATACGAAAGACGTCTATTTTTCCGCGATGTGTTGAATGTGCTTTTGGTGAAAATTAAATTACATTACAAAGCGATGTTGTTCCAATAGCTAATGAGAAGATAATAAAAGGTAACACTACAATGTCACGAATTGCGCGGTCTCTCCTGCCGCAGGTTCGACTCCTCCCTTGGGCATGGGTGTCTGTGTGTGTGTTGTTCATAGCATAAGTTAGTTTAAGTAGTGTGTAAGTCTAGGGACCGTTGACCTCAGAACTTTGGTCCCTTAGGAATTCACACACACACATTTAAATGACGTTCAATGGGCATTCGCCATACCCACACCCTGCGATCGGATCGTCACATTGTGTATCGTGGTTCGCCACACCACACAACGTTTTTCCACTGTTTAGTCGTCCAATGTTTACGCTCCTTACACCGAGCGAGGCGTCGTTTGTCATTTACCGGCGTGATGTGTGGATTATGAGCAGCCGCTCGACCATGAAATGCCAAGTTTTCTTACCTCCCGCCTAACTGTCATAGTACTTGCAGTGGATCCTGATGCAGTTTGGAATTCCTGTGTGATGGTCCGGATAGACGTCTGCCTATTACACATTACGACGCTCTTCAACTGTCGGCGGTCTCTGTCAGTCAACAGACGAGGTCGCCCTGTACGCTTTTGTGCTGTACGTGTCCCTTCACATACCCACTTCACTATGACACTGGAAACACTGGACGTAGGGATGTTTACTAGTGTGGAAATCTTGCGTACAGACGTATGACACAAGTGACACCCAATCACCTGATCACGTTCGATGTTCAATTGGCTCTGAGCACTATGGGACTCAACATCTGAGGTCATCAGTCCCCCTAGAAATGGGTCTGAGCACTATGGGACTTAACTGCTGAGGTCATAAGTCCCCTAGAACTTAGAACTACTTAAACCTAACTAACCTAAGGACATCACACACATCCGTGCCCGAGGCAGAATTCGAACTTGCGACCGTAGCAGTCGCGCGGTTCCGGACTGAAGCGCCTAGAACCGCTCGGCCACATCGGCACGTTTGAAGTCCGTGAGTTCCGCAAAGGCCGCCATTCTGCCCTATGACCATGTCTAACGACTTCTGCGGTCGCCGATATGGAATACCTGGCTGTACAATACTCCTAATATGAAAAACGTTTGTTTTTAGGGGTGTGCGGATACTTTTGATCACATAGTGTATATTTCTAGAGTCATGATATAAAGCTAGTTCTTGAAACTTTGTTATAGCCCTATCCACTAACGATGGCAGTTCGCGCATGTCTAGGCATGGACGGGGACTGCATAGTTGGCCATTTCAAAAACGATAGTTGCCGGCCGGCCGGAGTGGCCGAGCGGTTCTAGGCGCTACAGTCTGGAACCGCGCAACTGCTACGTTCGCAGGTTCGAATCCTGCCATGGATGTGTGTGATGCCCTTAGGAGAGTTGGGCTTAAGTGTTCTGCGTTCTAGGGGACTGATGACCTCCGCTGTTAAGTCCCAGCCCGCATCTCGTGGTCGTGCGGTAGCGTTCTCGCTTCCCACGCCCGGGTTCCCGGGTTCGATTCCCGGCGGGGTCAGGGATTTTCTCTGCCTCGTGATGGCTGGGTGTTGTGTGCTGTCCTTAGGTTAGTTAGGTTTAAGTAGTTCTAAGTTCTAGGGGACTGATGACCGTTGCAGTTAAGTCCTATAGTGCTCAGAGCCATTTGAACCATTTTGTTAAGTCCCATAGTGGTCAGAGCCATCTGAACCATTTGATAGTTGCGGTACGGGCATGCGCGTGCTTTGCGCTCGGAGAAAGCGCGTATCCTGCAATTTATGTCTCTCGCTTGCTTATGCATAGTTTAGCACTTACCACCACCATCAGTAGTGAACTCGCAACGAATGGAATAGAAATTCACTAAACAACTCGCAACGATCACGTTTAATGCTCGCATTAGCTACGACATACACAGCAGAGTGCTAGAACACTTTTGAATGCTCATTGGCTATCGGCACTGCGACGTAGATACGCGGAACAAGCCTAAACTAGACCGTCATCGGTTCTTGACTCCAACTATATTTAACTTTCTCGGGTTTACACCTAACTTCATGAGTCTTCCAGTTCAGTTCCTTCCGTATCTCTGTGACACTCTCCTACGTATTAAACAAACCTGTCACGATTCGTGCTGCCCTTCTCTGTATGCGTTCAATATCCCCTAACTGGTACAGGTCCCACACAGTTGAGCAATATTCTAGAACCAGACGCACAAGTGATTTGTTAGCAGTCTCCTTTGTACACTGATTGCACTTCGCCAGTATTCTACCAGTTAACCCCCGACTGATCATATGTGGTCATTCCGTTTCACGTCCGTACAAAGTGTTACACCCACGTATTTGCATGAAATGGCGAATTGTAACAGTGACCCATTGACGGTTCAATTGGCTCTGAGCACTATGGGACTCAGCTGCTGAGGTCATTAGTCCCCTAGAACTTAGAACTAGTTAAATCTAAGTAACCTAAGGACATCACACACATCCATGCCCGAGGCAGGATTCGAACATGCGACCGTAGCGGTCTCGCGGTTCCAGACTGCAGCGCCAGAATCGCGCGGCCACTTCGGCCGGCTGACCCTTTGATATTATAATCAAATGAAACTACGTTTTTTCGTTTTGCGAAGTGCAAAATTTTACATTTCTGAACAGTTAATGCAAATTGCCTATCTCCGCACCCTGTCGAAATGTTATCAAGACCTGACTGAATATTTACGCAGCTTCTTTCAGACAGTACTTCGTTACAGATAACTGCATCATCCGGAAAAAGCCTGATTTTACTATTAATATAATATACAATTTAGAGCCCATCGTTAGTTGACTTTTTGCTTTGAAAGGGCGTTCCTGTCATATCGCTAGATATTGATCGTTCGTCCTTGAACACTGTGTATTAGTAAACAGCCAACAGCGAGCAAGGTACCCATTGCAGGTTGCCTATTTAACGACTTCCAGGAGAAACAAAAATTTGTTCTTCAGTATTTCACGCAGTGAACGAACGACTTAAAAAATTTAAAATGGTGTCGTGATTCACCCATTAAGACGAGAAATCTTACATTAAAGGGTTAGAGACAAAAACTCTGTATATGCCTTGACACCGTGCAACTCATGGAGCGCAAATTACCCGGACTGTAATCAGGCAGTATTTGGAAATACGAGCCATTAGTAACTTGCAACAAATTGTTAAACATAATTTCAAACCATTTCGAAACTTCTTGTCCCTGACACCCGCCGAAAAATGAGGAAACAAAAATATTTCATTACAAAACGTTCTACGTTTTCGTGTTCACGCAGAAAAACTTCACCATCAGGCATGACGTTTCAATTTATTACCTCTTTAGTATTAACTACACTCCTGGAAATGGAAAAAAGAACACATTGCCACCGGTGTGTCAGACCCACCATACTTGCTCCGGACATTGCGAAAGGGCTGTACAAGCAATGATCACACGCACGGCACAGCGGACACACCAGGAACCGCGGTGTTGGCCGTCGAATGGCGCTAGCTGCGCAGCATTTGTGCACCGCCGCCGTCAGTGTCAGCCAGTTTGCCGTGGCATACGGAGCTCCATCGCAGTCTTTAACACTGGTAGCATGCCGCGACAGCGTGGACGTGAACCGTATGTGCAGTCGACGGACTTTGAGCGAGGGCGTATAGTGGGCATGCGGGAGGCCGGGTGGACGTACCGCCGAATTGCTCAACACGTGGGGCGAGAGGTCTCCACAGTACATCGATGTTGTCGCCAGTGGTCGGCGGAAGGTGCACGTGCCCGTCGACCTGGGACCGGACCGCAGCGACGCACGGATGCACGCCAAGACCGTAGGATCCTACGCAGTGCCGTAGGGGACCGCACCGCCACTTCCCAGCAAATTAGGGACACTGTTGCTCCTGAGGTATCGGCGAGGACCATTCGCAACCGTCTCCATGAAGCTGGGCTACGGTCCCGCACACCGTTAGGCCGTCTTCCGCTCACGCCCCAACATCGTGCAGCCCGCCTCCAGTGGTGTCGCGACAGGCGTGAATGGAGGGACGAATGGAGACGTGTCGTCTTCAGCGATGAGAGTCGCTTCTGCCTTGGTGCCAATGATGGTCGTATGCGTGTTTGGCGCCGTGCAGGTGAGCGCCACAATCAGGACTGCATACGACCGAGGCACACAGGGCCAACACCCGGCATCATGGTGTGGGGAGCGATCTCCTACACTAGCCGTACACCACTGGTGGTCGTCGAGGGGACACTGAATAGTGCACGGTACATCCAAACCGTCATCGAACCCATCGTTCCACCATTCCTAGACCGGCAAGGGAACTTGATGTTCCAACAGGACAATGCACGTCCGCATGTATCCCGTGCCACCCAACGTGCTCTAGAAGGTGTAAGTCAACTACCCTGGCCAGCAAGATCTCCGGATCTGTCCCCCTTTGAGCATGTTTGGGACTGGATGAAGCGTCGTCTCACGCGGTCTGCACGTCCAGCACGCACGCTGGTCCAACTGAGGCGCCAGGTGGAAATGGCATGGCAAGCCGTTCCACAGGACTACATCCAGCATCTCTACGATCGTCTCCATGGGAGAATAGCAGCCTGCATTGCTGCGAAAGGTGGATATACACTGTACTAGTGCCGACATTGTGCATGCTCTGTTGCCTGTGTCTATGTGCCTGTGGTTCTGTCAGTGTGATCATGTGATGTATCTGACCCCAGGAATGTGTCAATAAAGTTTCCCCCTCCTGGGACAATGAATTCACGGTGTTCTTATTTCAGTTTCCAGGAGTGTATATTCGCAACATATTTCGCAGACAGTATCCACGTATACCACTGAATGTGTCTGCAAAATTTTATCATTATACGACACACAGTTCGGCAGGTACGACATTTTTTACATGGCACTTCGATTTTTCAAAAATGGACCGAGGGGGGAGGGGGGAGAGAGGAATGATTCGTCAAGTACCGTAACACATGGGAAACACACTTTATTAATTCGCAATCTTACACATACTAACATACATTTAATGGAAATCTATCTATATTGCCGTTTAGCGTTATGTAACTCAGTACGTCAGTAGGCAAAGTCAAAAATACGCTAGCCATTAAAATTGCTACACTACGAAGATGACGTGCTACAGAGGCGAAATTGAACCGACAGGAAGACGATGCTGTGACATGCAAATGATTAGCTTTTCAGAGCATTCACACAAGGTTGGCGCTGGTGGTGACACCTACAACGTGCTGACATGAGGGAAGTTTCCAACCGATTTCTCATACACAAACAGCAGTTGACCGGCGTTGCCTGGTCAAACGTTGTTGTGATGCCTCGTGTAAGGGGGAGAAATGCGTACCGTCACGTTTCCGACTATGGTAAAGGTCGGATTGTAGCCTATCGCGATTGCGGTTTATCGTATCGCGACATTGCTGCTCGCGTTGGTCGAGATCCAATGACTGTTAGCAGAATATGGAATCGGTGGGTTCAGGAGGGTAATACGGAACGCCGTGCTGCATCCCAACGGGCCCGTATCACTAGCAGTCGAGATGACAGGCATCTTATCCGCACGGCTGTAACGGATCGTGCAGCCTCGTCTCGATCCCAGAGTCGACAGATGGGGACGTTTGTAAGACAACAACCATCTGCACCAACAGTTCGACGACATTTGCAGCAGCACGGTCTATCAGCTCGGAGACCGTGGCTGCGGTTACCCTTGACGCTGTATCACAGACAGGAGCGCCTGCGATGGTGTACTCGAGGACGAACCTGGGTACACGAATGGCAAAACATTTTTTCGGATGAATCCAGGTTCTGTTTACAGCATCACGATGGTCACATCCGTGTTTGGAGACATCGCGGTGAGCGCACATTGGAAGCGCGTATTCGTCATCGCCATACTGGCGTATCACCCGGCGTGACGGTATGGGGTGCCATTGGTTACACGTCCGGGTCACCTTTTGTTCGCATTGACGGCACTTTGAACAGTGGACGTTACATTTCAGATGTGTTACGACCCTTGGCTCTACCCTTTATTCGATCCCTGCGAAACCCTACATTTCAGCAGGATAATGCACGACCGCATGTTGCAGGTCCTGTACGGGCCTTTCTGGATACAGAAAATGTTCGACTGTTGCCCTGGCCAGCAGATTCTCAAGATCTCTCACGAATTGGAAACGTCTGGTCAGTGGCGGCAGAGCAACTGGCTCGTCACAATACGCCAGTCACTACTCTTGATGAACTGTGGTATCGTGTTGAAGCTGCATGGGCAGCTGTACCTGTACACCTTTCTGAAGACATTGCTGAGTATGGGCTACCATCTTCCTCAATCAGCTTCTCCTCTTTTGTGTACTAAAGACGTTCGTCTATATATAGTGATAGTTAACTTCATCAAGAGTACTGGTCACACTCTGTAGGTTTTAATGGTGTACGTCAATTATAAATATGTCTTGCTGATGAAGATATTACAGAATTGGCGTGAATTGTAAGCCAAAGCACTTTTAATTATTTTCCAATTCAGTTCAATTCCATTTTTAAAACATTATGTATAAACCTGTAACAGTTAAGCTTCTTATTCTTGTAAATATGCATTTCTGTATTTGTTTATTCAGTTATGTGTGCATTGTCACTGTGTTGCCGATGGCTAAATTGAGTACACACTCAAAGGCCAAATAAAAAAATTAAAAAAATACACGCCATCCGAGCTCTGTTTGACTCAATGCCCAGGCGTATGAAGGCCGTTATTACGGGCAGAGCTGGTTGTTCTGGCTTCTGATTTCTCAGGATCTATGCACCCAAATTGCGTGAAAATGTAATCATATGTCGGTTCTAGTATAATATATTTGTCCAGTGAATACCCATTTATCATCTGCATTTCTTCTTGGTGCAGCAATTTTAATGGCCACTAGTGTAATAAGGGAGGAGAAAACATGCATTGTATAAGACTCTTCCTTATACGTCTGATAGTGGCTCAAGTGGCTCTGAGCACTATGGGATTTAACATATGAGGTCATCAGTCCTCTAGAACTTAGAAACTACTTAAACCTAACTAACCTAGGGACATCACACACACATCCATGTCGGAGGCAGGATTCGAACCAGTGACCGTAGCAGTCGCGCGGTTCCGGACTGAAGCGCCTAGAACTGCTCGGCCACCGCGGCGGGCTCTGATTAGGTATCATGTGATAGGTTGTACATCGTATAGATGAACATTTAAAGGAGACTGATATTGTCACGTACGTCTTGTAAACAATTGTTAACGCTTATTGTATGAAAGGTGAGGGAGTGTCTTTATTATCAGAACGGCGTAATGAATGATTGCCTATACTAGTAGAGGTTGGAACGCCAGTGGAGATGAAACGGCAGGCAGAAGTCAAGCTCTGGGTGGAAGGAGGAGGAGGAGGAGATTAGCGTTTAACGTCCCGTCGACAACGAGGTCATTAGAGACGGAGCACAATCTCGGATTAGGGAAGGATGGGGAAGGAAAGCGGCAGTGCCCTTTCGAAGGAACCATCCCGGCATTTGCCTGAAGTGATCTAGGGAAATCACGGAAAACCTAAATCAGGATGGCCGGACGCGGGATTGAACCGTCGTCCTCCCGAATGCGAGTCCAGTGTGCTAACCACTGCGCCACCTCGCTCGGTTGGGTGGAAGGCCCGCACAGGTGTTGGTCCTGCTTAAACACAGGATGCAGCTAGGCGGACGTCGTGGCAACTCAGCTCTGGAGCGCAATAGGGTGACGGCCGGCCGATGTTGTAGTAGGGGCGGGATGGATTACCAGGAGCTCTGCAAATCTTGGACGCAGGTGAGAGGAACGAAGAAGCGGCACCTCGGTAACCACGCAGGCTGGGTTATTTCCAAGGATTTTTACTCAGAAGCGTACCATTGTACGAGTATAGGTTTCTCCTCGCAAACTTTTCGCGCTGGACGACAAAAAGCCGGCCGCGGTGGTCTCGCGGTTCTAGGCGCGCAGTCCGGAACCGCGCGACTGCTACGGTCGCAGGTTCGAATCCTGCCTCGGGCATGGATGTGTGTGATGTCCTTAGGTTAGTTAGGTTTAAGTAGTTCTAAGTTCTAGGGGACTGATGACCATAGCTGTTAAGTCCCATAGTGCTCAGAGCCATTTGAACCATATTTTTGGACGACAAAAGACTAAAATATGGTTGGTCGGCGTTCGGAAGAATCTGTAGAGAGGGAGAATGTTCCGTGGTTTCGGGAATATGATTCTTTTTCGGAAATACGATGGTGTGAGCCGAGCCTTGCTGGGAGGCCAGCTTTGGGCAAACGAGGTCATCCATTGTGAGCGCCCATGTGTGACGGTCGCTCATAATCAGCTTTGTTGGTACAGACGGACTTGCTGTCTTTGCTCTCAGTAAAGTTTCTAGTTAGAACATTTAGGAACTGTACTGTTGCGAAACTATACGATTCTGGACTTCACCTCCGGGTTGGAATTCGCTATTGAGTACGCAGCGTTCAGCGATTGCGAGCACTTCTTCTGCCTATACTTACGTTGAGACGTTATCTGATCTCCGTCCTTGTGGCTGGGAGTTCGCGTTTCTCGTCTGTAGGACACAGAGAGGAGAAGACAGTATTAGAGTATATTAGTCAGAGGACCGCCTTCTGGCGTCCTAGTGTTTGAAAGGTTCTTTCATCGTCGCAGAAGAGTACGAGAAACATCACTTCGACGCACCGGACCCAGTACATACGGTGATATCGCCAATTGCTTCAGCTTATTAGGGCTATAGAAGCTAAACAGCTGTGATCACGTTAGTTTATTTCCACTGAGGTCCCACACCATCTTAGATCATCTTTGGAAGTTGTGTCTTCTCGTGTTTGGCACGTGGATGATGTCGTTCATTTCGCGTTATTGACATTAGACCGCGCAGTCATAATAAGGGCAATTGTTCAAACAAATTTCGGGCTTGCAGCCGGTCGTCGTTCAATACTTCGCACGATATTTCAACTGGACACCTGCCAGTCATCTTCAGGTGAGCCGTCGCAGACTGGCGAAAACGTTTTTTTTTTTTTTTTTTTTTTTTTTTTTTTTTTTCTTTATTGTACGTATTTCAATTCCCCATCGGGGCGGGCTCTCAGCAGCATATGCGCTGCTCTTCAGCCGAAAGACATAGAACAAAACAATAGAAGACATTTAAAAACAGCAAAGGAGAGAATAAGGCGAACATAGATATGTAAAAGGGGGAACATCATGGAAGGCAAGAGACAAAAAACGGGGTGACTGTAAAATGGAGATAAAAAACTGTTTAAAAATAGCACACACAAAAAGCCACACACTGCGACGATTAAAAGAACACAAGGCACAGTACGACAGGAGCATAAAGGTAGCGACGGATGGCACAGCACATAACGTAACACCGACGGCGAACCTCAAGGCAGTACACAATTAAAATCACACCTCTTGACGCACAGGAGAAAAAGCACTAAACACAACACTGATGTGGCACACTGATTATCAATACAGAGGATCTGCCAGGTGCTAGGAGATGAGGGAGACCTGAAGAAGGGAGGGAGGGGAAGAGATGGGGGAGGTGAGAGGGGGACGCGCGGAAGAGGGCCAGGTAGGGAGGGATGTGGGAAAGAGAGAGGCAAGTATGGGGTGCAGGGTCTCAGGGAGGGGGGGACGGAGGAAAATCCGCTCTGGGAGAAGGAGGAAAGAGGAAAAGGGGGCCCTGGGGAGGGGGGGCACAAGGCCAGGTTATAGTTGGAAGGAAGGGTAGATGTCACGGCGAAGTTCGTCATCCGGGAGGGGGAGGCGTTGGAAATTGCCCTGATGAAGGAGATGGAGGGTGTGGAGGTGGAGAGAGGCAGGGATACAGCGATAGAGTCGTGGCAACGGGCGGGGGGTGGAGAGGAAGGAGGAAACCAGAGGGTGGGGGGGATCAAGCCTGCGAACAATGTAAAGGATGCGGAGATGTTGGAGGAACAGGAGGAGGTGGGGGAAGGGGATCAGTTCATACAGGAGCCGTGTGGGGGAAGGAAGGCGGATACGGAAGGCGGATACGGAAGGCAGGGCGGAGCGCATGGCGTTCAAGGATTTGGAGGGCCTTGTAAAAGCGGGTGGGGGCGGAGATCCAGGCGACGCTGGCATAACAGAGGATAGGACGGATGAGGGATTTCTAGGTGTGGAGGGTGGTAGAAGGATGCAATCCCCATGTCCGGCCAGATAGGAGTTTCAGAAGGCGGAGGCGTAGGGGGGAATGGGCTTTCTGCTGGATGGTCAGGAGATGAGGGGTCCAGGTGAGGTGTCGGTCAAGGGTGAGGCCAAGGTATTTCAGGGTGGGGGTGAGTTGGATAGGACGACCATAAAGGGTGAGGTAGAAATCATGGAGGCGAAAGGAGCGAGTGGTGCGGCCTATGATGATTGCCTGGGTTTTGGAGGGGTTGAGACGGAGGAACCACTGGTTACACCAAGTGGTGAACTGGTTAAGGTGGGTTTGGTGGGTACGTTGAGACCGTTGAAGGGTAGGATAGAGAGCCAGGAAGGCGGTGTCATCAGCATATTGGAGAAGGTGGACTGGTGGGGGTGGCTTGGGCATATCAGCTGTGTACAAGAGATAAAGGAGAGGGGAGAGGACAGAACCCTGGGGGACGCCAGCCGTGGGATAAAAGATACGGGAGTTGGTGTTGTGGAGGGTGACATAGGATGGACGGTGCGAGAGGGAGGAAGCGACCAGACTGACAAAATTGATAGGCAGGGCGTAGGTTTGGAGTTTAAAGAGGAGACCGGGATGCCATACACGGTCATAGGCATTTTGGAGGTCAAGGGAAACAAAAATGGCGGAGCGACGGGAGTTGAGCTGGAGGGACAGAAGGTGAACAAGGTTGAGGAGTTGGTCGTCAGCAGAGAAGGAGGGTCGGAAGCCACACTGGGTAAGGGGGAGGAGGTGGTGTTTAGCAAGGTGCCGATGGATACGGTGGGAGAGGATGGATTCAAAGACCTTACTGAAGACGGAGGTGAGGCAGATGGGACGATAGGAAGAGGCGGCAGAAGGGGGTTTGTTGGGTTTGAGGAATAGGAGGACGCGGGAGGTCTTCCACAGGTCGCGAAAACGTCCTCCGTTCCGCAATATATAGCGTACTGTAACTATTCTGCGCATGCGTCGAAAACTTGATGTTGAACCACACTGCCCGCCGGCAGCGCCCTCGCTGGTGGAATAGCGGAACTCAGTCGCTCTCTGCGTTGCTGTTTGCCACGGCCGTCGACGCACTCTGTCGTCTTCGATTTGAGCAAATCGTGGAGATGATTAAAATTCACATAATAAGGCCAATTGATTAGTAATTTTACTTAGGAAATGTAAACTTTGTAATATAAAGGTTTTTATGTGTGTGTGAAATCTGTAACCAGTTGCAGCAAGTACACCAAGTCCTTTCATCCATACACGTATTTTTTCATCATTACTAACTTTACGACAGGAGCGGGTATACAATGTAAAAGCCATATTACTATATACATAACTAGGTCTAGATTGGATCTTGCCATCTATTCCACATACTAGGTGTTGTAGGCGATTACATCTCGGTCGGCGAATAATTCCAATCCGGGTAGAGAGGCATTCTCACATCGGACGATAGCGAGAGTAAACCATCCACTTCCAGTACTCCCCGTGGCAACATCAAGACTGAAATTAACTCGACATCCACGGAAAAAATCGGTCCATTCAATATGGCACTTTGTGCAGTTCCATTTGTGCCAAGTTTATTCTCCAGGCTTATTATGTGTTTGTAGACTGGCATGCGATGGCGACGTTGACGATACACACGACGACGGGGCATAGTGCTTCAATGCTGTAGCAGATATAACTCACAGCGGAATGATTCCGCTGGTGTGCGTTGGCCGCTTTTATACTGTGCGCATGACCTCGATTACATAAGAGCGATGATAAGGGACTTAGCCGCTTACACACTACTTAACCTAAATTATCCTAAGGACAAAAACACACACCCATGCCCGAGGGAGGACTCGAACCTCCGCCGGGACCAGCCGCACAGTCCATGACTGCAGCGGCTTAAGCCGCTCGGCTAATCCCGCGCGGCAAGGTTTTTTTTTTTTTTTTTTTTTTTAAATCTAGAATAAATACGAGTATATAAGCAGGTATAACTGTTATCATTTAGTAGGATTAGTTGCCTACATTATTCGTTTATGTTTAGATTGTAATTTGTAGAATTAAGAGATCCTAAGATCTGCTTCAGGGGGTAGTCGGACAGGGCCAAATTTTCATTTTAGCGTTTATTATTTTCCGTTGCGCACATTCGTTTTACACCCGCCTGGAGTATCATCTTGGAGAATCACTCCTTACACGTAGTGCTAGATACTGTGTGGATACGACTGCGTCCAGAGATTGTTTTTGCGATCGCGCAAGGATTCGATAGCAGGTCTTTGTGTCTACTCCTGCGCAATATGTTACACTTGTTTATATCGAGGGTGAACTGCCAATCTGGACACTGTGATAAACCTTTTGCATTTACTTTATGTTTTCGTCTTCTTTAAAGGCAAAGAGAGAAGATGAAGCGGTAGCCCACCATAGAGCCTATGCCTACCGTCATATATTTTTTGACTTTCAGTTGTTAAAAAACAGAGGATTTTTTCTGGTACCAGTAGGAGGAAGGAAGGATTCGCGCTCAGCTAGTGAACGAGTGAGAAGCACGCTATTTTTAGCGAGTAATTGTAGACCGCCATTTTGGGGTCGCTATGAATAAGTGAGGAGTATGTATTTCATATGTGCACCGTTTAGAAAAATACAGTATTGTTTTATTAACAGAAAGGTCGTGTGAGTTGTTATTTCAAATAGTACAATAATTACAAGAACTGAAGCCCACCTGTGTACTTTGGAAAATTACGAAGATCCGATAAGGTTAATGGGAACACGGTCAAGACTTCAAAGGTGAACACGGCGACCAAACGTAGCATTATAAAGAGGGTAAGCACAAATCTACTGCGGAGAAAGAAACTACTTCGCCCTGCAAAATAGTATGAACTAATACGAACTTATTTCCAGGCATAGCTCAGTTTATTGTGCTTGTCATTCATGCCGAAAATTTAATCTCATTAATTCAATACATTTTAAAAAGCCCGGCATTTTATTATCATCTATTCCGTTATTTTATTATATTATAACACCAAGCATCGATGGTCTGCAGTTCGCGCTCCACTTGTTTCGTTGCGACTTCCCTTGTTCTGTTCGCAGATGCGATCCAATTCAGACTGATTAGTTGTACTGGACTTGCACAAACGAGGACATGATGTTTCGTCTGAGGGGCGCTCAACTGCGGGCCAGCAGCGCACGTAGAAGTCCCAGTTTTGACACAGTCCAATTTTTACACAATCCAATCTAGCCACTGTCACGAATGTTGATGATGAAATGATGAGGACAACACAAACACCCAGTCCCCGGGCATTGAAAACCCCCAACCCGGCCGGGAATCGAACACATGAGGAGAGGTCCATTAATTGTGTGGGCTCAAAATGAGGGTCCAGGGGACCGCCAAAATCTCACCAAATCTCATTTGAAAAGGGGGGGGGGGGAGCTGGGCAATGAAAAATTCCACCTCAACTTTTTAATTCAAAGAAGGTACGTTATTATAACGAGTAATTGGTTGGTTGGTTGGTTGGTTTGGTTGCTTTGGGGGGAGAAGACCAGACAGCGAGGTCATCGGTATCATCGGATTAGGGAAGAAGAACGGGGAGGGAAGTCGGCCGTGCCCTTTCAAAGGAACGATCCCGGCATTTGCCTGGAGCGATTTAGGGAAATCACGGAAAACCTAAATCAGGATAGCCGGACGCGGGATTGAACCGTCGTCCTCCCGAATGCGAGTCCAGTGTGCTAGCCACTGTGCCACCTCGCTCGGTCAATAACGCGTAATGTTTCGTTTTATGAAATGAATCACGAGCATATACAATAACAAAGTGTGTACCAAATCATTATGGTCTCTCTTGAACTGGAATCAGTCAACCTATGTAAGACTGGTATTCCTTGATATGAAACAAGTTCCTTACGCGTATCAGATTTCATTGTGGGAGCTCCCTGCCGTGCCGGTCGAAATTCCCGTCTGTCAATCAGTGAATCAGTTCTGATATTCTGCAACGCATATAAAGCATATGTTATTGTGTTCGATCATGAATTTGGTGTGGTCGAGCGGTTATAGGTGCTTCAGTCCGGAACTGCGCTGCTGCTACGGTCGCAGGTTCGATTCCTGCCTCAGGCATGGATGTGTGTGATGTCCTTAGGTTGGTTAGGTTTACGTAGTTCTACGTCTAGGGGACTGATGACGTCAGATACTAAGTCCCATAGTGTTCAGAACCATATGAACCATTTCGATACGTAAGGTGATCAGGGCTGATCCCAGCGATACCAACTTAAAGGCATAAAAGTACCAAACTTGCCCTACTAAGAGTTTTTTCCGCAGACCAGTCTGTGTATTTAACTATGGAATGGGGCTGTAGAAAAATATCCGCTACCAGTCAGAATAAAAGGTTGTTTATTCGTCACACGACCGGTTTCGGGCTTGCGCCCATCTTCAAGTGTTTATACATTCAAGTACAAGTTTGTACTGTTGGAGATCACTGTATAAATACAAAAAAAAGTATTTGCTAGAGACTACACGGATACAACTGGGACAATTGTAAGTGGTAACGCAGCATTTGACGAAAATATATCTGTACTTACAAAAAGAATGGTTCAAATGGCTCTGAGCACTATGGGACTTAACATCTGAGGTCATCAGCCCCCTAGAACTTAGAACTACTTAAACCTAACTAACCTAAAGACATCACACACATCCATGCCCGAGGCAGGATTCGAACCTGCGACCGTAGCAGCCGCGCGGCTCCGGACTGAGCGCCTAGAACCGCTAGACCACCGCGGCCGGCTACAAAAAGATGAAGCACTATTATTACAGTTACGCTGTGGTGATAGTTTTGCCATTTAGTTACACACTTATGGTCATTTTCACGTCCATATATCAGATTTCCAAGTACAGCTCCGTATTGCACTATTATGATGTGCACTCGTGAAATACACTAAGTTTACATACAAACATGTGGGCTGTGGTCAAAGAACGTAGATGTAGCAGATGTAAAGATGTTGCTGACACAGAGGCATGTACGTTCTGGTCCAAGAACTTAGCCACAGTAAGTGCAAAGGTGTTGCATGTATAGAAATTTAAAAAGCTATTATAGACTGCGACGTTTCTTGACACACATTATGAATTTTTTTTTTTTTTTTATTCACAGTTATGACGAAAAACTTAGATCTAGGAAGTAGAATGTTGTTATACGTATGAAATTACGCAAAGCTATTACAAATTGAAAAATGACAGCTAGAACTGTTTTGAGCCACACTGTTGTCAGATCTAGGAGGTACAATAATGTTACATATATGAAATTTTTGAAAGCTATTACACATTATAGAATGCAAGTTACAGCTTGTGTTTACAATACGACTATTACAAATTATGATGATGACTCTTGGACTGTTGTATGACTGCTACATCGAATTTCCATAGAATATTACTTTGCTATTATATCAGAGAATAATTATTTTCTGTTTTTGAATATTTCATGAGAATGTGAAGATACGATTTGTTTGCAAGTTCCAGTTGTTCGTTCAGAACAAAGTCTGGTGAGTTAGAGCTGTGGATATAAATTTCTAGCTCTTCAAGCAGATTCATTTTATTTCCTTTGTTCACAGTGTGTAGTATTTGTAGGTTTTCTGTAATGGCTGTGACTGAGTGACCATGGTCTTTTAGGTGCATTGCAATGCAAAGGTGGATTTATCAAAATTATTTAGACGGAAGGCATCCATATGCTCACGGTATCTTATGGTGAAACTCCTTCTAGTTTGGCCTATGTAGAACTGTGGGCAATTGTCACGCCTACTAAATCAGATTCACAAGAAGGAAAAAACACATTCGCCTGCATACCATTTACAGGTAAAATTTCATACCAAATTGCCAACCTCTCCCGGAAAACTGGTATTAACGTATAGCAACATTCTACTTCCTAGATCTAAGTTTTTCGTCAAAAATGTGAATAAAAAAAATCATAATGTGTGTCAAGAAACGTCGCAGTCTATAATAGCTTTTTTAAATTTCTATATATACAACACCTTTGCACTTCCTCTGGTTAAGTTCTTTCACCAGAACCTACAAGCTTCTGTGTGAGCAACTTCTTTACATCTGCTACATCTACGTTCTTTGACCACAGCCCACATGTTTGTACGTAAACATAGTGTGTTTCACGAGTGCACATCATAATAGTGTAATATGGAGCTAAACAGGGTGATTCAAAAAGAATACCACAACTTTAAAAATGTGTATTTAATGAAAGAAACATAATATGACCTTCTGTTATACATCATTACAAAGAGTATTTAAAAAGGTTTTTTTTCACTCAAAAACAAGTTCAGAGATGTTCAATATGGCCCCCTCCAGACACACGAGCAATATCAACCCGATACTCCAACTCGTTCCACACTCTCTGTAGCATATCAGGCGTAACAGTTTGGATAGCTGCTGTTATTTCTCGTTTCAAATCATCAATGGTGGCTGGGAGAGGTGGCCGAAACACCATATCCTTAACATACCCCCATAAGAAAAAATCGCAGGGGGGAAGATCAGGGCTTCTTGGAGGCCAGTGATGAAGTGCTCTGTCACGGGCTGCCTGGCGGCCGATCCATCGCCTCGGGTAGTTGACGTTCAGGTTTCATAACTAACCTTTTTCGTAGGACTCTCCATACAGTTGATTGTGGGATTTGCAGCTCTCTGCTAGCTCTGCGAGTCGATTTTCCTGGGCTGCGAACAAATGCTTGCTGGATGCGTGCTGCATTTTCATCACTCGTTCTCGGCCGTCCAGAACTTTTCCCTTTGCACAAACACCCATTCTCTGTAAACTGTTTATACCAACGTTTAATACACCACCTATCAGGAGGTTTAACACCATACTTCGTTCGAAATGCACGCTGAACAACTGTCGTCGATTCACTTCTGCGGTACTCAATAACACAAAAAGCTTTCTGTTGAGCGGTCGCCATCTTAGCATCAACTGACGCTGACGCCTAGTCAACAGCGCCTCGAGCGAACAAATGTACAACTAAACGAAACTTTATAGCTCCCTTAATTCGCCGACAGATAGTGCTTAGCTCTGCCTTTTGTCGTTGCAGAGTTTTAAATTCCTAAAGTTGTGGTATTCTTTTTGAATCACCCTGTACCTGATATATGGACGTGAAAATGACCATAAGTGTGTAACTTAGTGGCAAAACTACCACCACAGCGTAACTGTAATAATGGTGCTTGATCTTTTTGTAAGTACAGATATATTTTCGTCAAATGCTGTCTTACCACTTACAATTGCCCCACTTGTATCTGTGTAGTGACTAGCAAATAATTTTTTTTGTATTTATACAGTGATCTCCAACAGTACAAACATGTACTTGATTGTATAAACACCTGAAGATGGGCGCAAGCCCGAAACCGGTCGTGTGACGAATAAACAACCCTTTATTGTGACTGGTAGTGGATATTTCTCTACAACCCCATAAAGGAACAGTCACGGAGTTGGACAGCATCCACTATGGATAAAATTCATTCAACTATTGAGTGACCCTCGTATTGAAGAAATGCAAATATCCGACTCGCGTGTGGGCCCCTTGTGGGAGTGCGACTCGACTAGACTGGCTACGCGGGAGCCGAGATGCGCGGACGAAAGCGACGTTTTCTAATGACGCGTGACCGACAGCGGCGTATTTCGGGCGGGCTGAGATTTTCGCGACCTCCGCCGCCAGGGTGGGAATGAGATTTGGAGCGGCGAGAGAGTCGGGGAAACCGCCGACTGCCGGCTGTGACCCACTAACTACAAAGACCGCGCGCAACGTCGCCTCGCAGAGGCCGCTGCCACCGGTGTTGGACGGAGGGGTGGGAGAGCGGGGGGAGTGGGAGAGGGGGAGAGGGAGAGGGAGGACAGAGAGAGAGAGAGCGGCCAGTTCGTTGACCCGGTCCCGCAGGGCGTTCTGCGGCCGGGGCTACCGCCGCACGGCTCGCTACCAAAGCGGCGGCCGACTCTGCGCTACCTAGTCATAAAGTTGTAATTACCACCTCGAAAACGTCCTACTACGTGACTAATTAACACTTACGTATACAGGGTGGTCCATTGATAGTGACCGGACCAAATATCCCACGAAAAAAGCATCAAACGAAAAAACTACAAAGAACGAAACTCGTCTAGCTTGAAAAGGGAAATCAAATGGCGCTATGGTTGGCCCGCTAGATGGCGCTGCCATACGCCAAACGGATATCTACTGCTTTTTTTTTTTTTTTTTTAATGGGAACCCCCATTTTTATTACATATTTGTGTAGTAAGTAAAGATAGATATGAATGTTTTTGTTGGACTACTTTTTTCACTTTGTGATAGATGGCGCTGTAATAGTCAAAAACGTGTAAGTACGTGGTATCACGTAACATTCCGCCAGTGCGGACGGTAGTTGCTTCGTGATACATTACCCGTGTTAAAATGGACCGTTTACCTATTGCGGAGCCCGCATCTCGTGGTCGTGCGGTAGCGTTCTCGCTTCCCACGCCCGGGTTCCCGGGTTCGATTCCCGGCGGGGTCAGGGATTTTCTCTGCCTCGTGATGGCTGGGTGTTGTGTGCTGTCCTTAGGTTAGTTAAGTTTAAGTAGTTCTAAGTTCTGGGGGACTGATGACCATAGTTGTTAAGTCCCATAGTGCTCAGAGCCATTTGAACCAATTGCGGAAAAAGTCGATATCGTGTTGATGTATGGCTATTGTGATCAAAATGCGCAACGGGCGTGTGTTATGTATGCTGCTCGGTATCCTGGACGACATCATCCAAGTGTCCGGACCGTTCGCCGGATAGTTACGTTATTTAAGGAAACAGGAAGTGTTCAGCCACTTGTGAAACGTCAATCTCGACCTCCAACAAATGATGATGCCCAAGTGGGTGTTTTAGCTGCTGTCGCGGCTAATCCGCACATCACCAGCAGACAAATTGCGCGAGAATCGGGAATCTCAAAAACGTCGGTGTTGAGAATGCTACATCAACATCGATTCCACCCGTACCATATTTCTATGCACCAGGAATTGCATGGCGACAACTCTGAGCGTCGTGTACAGTTCTGCCACTGGCCACGAGAGAAATTGCGGGACGATGACAGATATTTTGCACGCGTTCTATTTAGCGACGAAGCCTCATTCACCAACAGCGGTAACGTTAAGCGGCATGCTATGTAATATTGGGCAACGGAAAATCCACGATGGCTGCGACAAGTGGAACATCAGCGACCTTGGCGGGTTAATGTATGGTGAGGCATTATGGGAGGAAGGATAACTGGCCCCCATTTTATCGATGGCAATCTAAATGGTGCAATGTATGCTGATTTCCTACGTAATGTTCTACCGATGTTACTACAAGATGTTTCACTGCATGACAGAATGGCGATGTACTTCCAACATGGATGTCCGGCACATAGCTCGCGTGCAGTTGAAGCGGTATTGAATAGCATATTTCATGACAGATGGATTGGTCGTCGAAGCACCATACCGTGGCCCGCACGTTCACCGGATCTGACGTCCCCGGATTTCTTTCTGTGGGGAAAGTTCAAGGATATTTGCTATCGTGATCCACCGTCAACACCTGACAACATGCGTCAGTGCATTGTCAATGCATGTGCGAACATTACGGAAGGCGAACTACTCGCTGTTGAGAGGAATGTCGTTATACGTATTGCCAAATGCATTGAGGTTGACTGACATCATTTTGAGCATTTATTGCATTAATGTGGTATTTACAGGTAATCACGCTGTAACAGCATGCGTTCTCAGAAATCATCACAAAGGTACATGTATCACATTGGAACAACCGAAATAAAATGTTCAAACGTACCTATGTTGTGTATTTTAATTTAATAAACCTACCTCTTCCCATCTGTTCGTCTAAAATTGTGAGCCATATGTTTGTGATTATTACAGCGCCATCTACCACAAAGCGAAAAAAGTGGTCCAACTAAAACATTGATATTTCCTTACGTACTACACGAATATGTAATAAAAACGCCGTTGATATCCGTTTGACCTATGGCAGCGCCATCTAGCCGGCCAACCATAGATCCACTTGATTTCCCCCTTCAAGCTAGACAACTTTCGTTCTTTGTAGTTTTTTCGTTGACGCTTATTTCGTTTTATTACTTCTTCCAACAAAAACACTGAAATTATGCGTCATTCGACATTTATTAACTCGTAAACTTTCTGTACATATGTTACCGGCCAAACCCGATTTCAGGATGAACTAGTTTCGCCTGGGTCAAACTCGTTCATCCTGTTACCGATAGGATAAAGCAGTTTTGCCTAGGTCGGATCGGTTTATCCTAGTTATAATTTACATGCTTTACGATAAACTGGTACGTCCTAGTCCGAACTAATAGTGCCTAGTCGGAACGCATGTCGCTGCCTGTACGAACGGGGAATCCCCGAACCATCTGTCTCTCCCCTAGCGCCTCTCAGTTGATCTGTTTTGTTGAACGGTATTTTGCATCAACGAGTGCGCGTGTTGAATTACTGGTTGCGTTTAAAAGATTTTATTACAATCCTAGTATAATTATTGTGAAGCGTTTCATCATGGATGAGCCTTCGTGTAGTATACAAGCCAGTCAAAAGCTGTGGAGAGAAAAGTTTCTGGAGGAAATTTTGCAAAGTGAAAACAGAAAGTCTTCTCGTTATAGTATGTTATTAGTAGACGAATGTGCGGATTTGGTTAAACAAGTAGAACACACGGAAAATTTGGAGAAAAGAGCATCATTACAAAAAAGAAGACTGAAACGATTGGCTGTTTTTAAAATTGGTGATGTGAAAAAACTCGTTGCACGGTGTGAAAGGAATATAAAATATTTTGTTCCAGCTGACGAACTTTATGATGTGATTGACTCAGCTCATGTAGCTGTGGGTCATGGTGGTCGCGATAGGATGTTGGCCGAGACATCAAAAAATTATGCCAATAACACAGAGGAAATGATATGTGTGATGTTTGTCAACAAAAGAAGACAAAAAAGAAAAGAAGGCTAGTTCCAAAGCTAGTTCTCCATTCGGAAATGGACAGCAGATGCCAAATCGATTTGATTTCCAAACACAACCAGACCGGAATTTGAAATTCATTCTAGTTTACCATCTCACAAAATTTGTTCTCCTTCGTGAGTTAACATTGAAGAAGTGGCTTATCATTTGGATGACATATTCCCAACTGTAGGGGCACCGTACGTTCTTCTGACAGTGGCAGAGAATTTGTCGATAATGTCATACGTGAACTCCCAAGGCTTTGGTCAGAACTAAAAATTGTGCATGGAAAACCAAGGCGCAGCCATAGTCGGGGTTCCGTTGAACGTGCCAACCAAGACATTGAAAATATGATGAGTTCTTGGTTAAAGGACAATTCGACGAAGTGGTCGGAAGGGTTAAGGTATGTCCAATTCATTAGAAATCGAGCTTACCACTCTGGCATAGAACAGGCACCTTACAAAGCATTATTCGGAATCGAAACTAGAGTAGGAGTTTCCACTTCCTCGTTGCCTCAAGAAATCGTAAATTATATGCAGCATGAAGATGACCTAAAGAAGGCAATCGAAGATGCCAGCAATGCTATATAGTACGAAGACAGTCATGATGACAACATTGTGAAAACTGACACAAACGACATTCAAAATGCTAGAAAAATTGCGAAATAAAATTTTAAAAAAAAGCTAAAAGAATGAAAGCTTCCTCTGAGAAATTCCATCCACCAGCTGATATTGGAGACAATGTAACCATACGTGCTCCAAATGTAGATAAAGGCAGAGGTGACCTTAGAAACATAATTGGAGTAATACTTCAGAAGACTGATGAGGGCATCTGCAAAGTTGGCACCAAACATGGCGTACTTTAAAAACATTATTGCAGGTATAATTTTATTAAAATTTTCCACAATTTATTGTAATAAAATATTAAAAAATATTTGTATTAACTTCTTTTTTATTTCTTTGAGCTAATTTCGACTTCTGTATTCAGAAGTTTTTAGATATGGGAGAGATTAACCAGGATATCGAAATATCTTTAAGGGCCACAAAACATTCTATTTGATCAGGGCAAGGCTTCGTGAAATGCAGTTGCATGAAAAACTGTACAACAAACAAATGCAACTGTAAGAAAAACAGAGTACTCTGCAACTCTAAGTGCCACCAAAGTAAAGCATTCAAAAATAAGTAAAGAAGCAACTTGCAGATAAGATGATTTCTGTGGATGGATATACGTAAGTTGATCTAGTGGTAGATGTCAAATTACTGATTAGTTAATAAATAACTTAAATGAATCATATTGACTATTTTATTTATATTCCTTTATTCAGTTTACTTGGAAAAGCTTATAGAAGATACAAACTAGGTGAAATTAGTTCAGACTAGGACGTACCAGTCTATCCTAGTGCATGTAAATTCTAACTAGGATAAACCGATTTGACCTAGGCTATACTCTTTCAGCCAGTCGGTAACAGGATGAACGAGTTTGAGGTAGGCGAAACTAGTTCATTCTAAAATCGGGTTTGGCCAGTAACATACACTTTTTCGATATTTCTTTCTCCTCTTTTTTTCAATCTGCTATGCTTACATTTTGTTCCATCAGCAAAAATTCTTTCTTAACGTGCTTTCTTTCACTCATTTCCTGCACCTCTCCCATCCTCTCTCTTCGTTTCTTCTCCTATTTCTCTTTCACATTGATTCTGTTTCTTTTCACCTCTGCACTGCTGCACACTTCCTTCAACACCTTTCTCTCTCTCTCTCTCTCTCTCTCTCTCTCTCTCTCTCTCTCTCTCTCCCTCTCTCTCTCTTCCTTTTTCTGTTTCTCTTCCACTCGGTTGCTGTTTCTTTTCACCTCCATTCTCTTGCTCACTTCCTTCTCTTCCTCTCTCTATATCTCTCTGTCTCTCTCTTCCTTTTTCTTTATTTTCTCATTCAATCCGTTTCTGTTTCCCTTCATCTCTGTTCTCTTGCTCACTTCCTTCACCCCCCCCCCCCTCTCTCTGTCTGTCTGTCTCTATTCCTTTCTTTTTCATTTTATCTTTCAATCTGTTGCTGTTTCTCATTATTTATTGCTCACTTTCTTCACCTCATATTTTTCCTCCCTCCCTCCCTCCCTCTCTCTTTTCTTTTTTTCTGTATATCTCTTTCACTCCATTTCTGTTACTCATCAGCATCATTCTCTTGCTCACTTTCTTCGCCTCCTCGCTCTTTCTCTCTCCCTCCCTCCCCTCCTCTCTCTCTCTCCCTCCCTCTTTTGTTTTCTATTTCACTCGGTTTCTGTTTCTCATCACTTCGATTCTCTTGTTCGTTTCCTCCTCTGTTACTTCCGTTTTCTTCATTTTCTCTTTCGGTTCATTTCAGTTTTTCTTTGTCTCTGTTCTCTTGCTCACTTCCTTCATCCCCTCCCTCTCTCCCTTCATTTCTTTTTCATTTTATCTTCTAATCTGTTTCTGTTTCCCTTCAGTTGTGGTCTCTTGCTCACTTACTTCACCTCATATTTCTCTTCCCCCCCTTCCTGCATATCTCTCTCTCTTTCATTCGTTTTCTCTGTTTCTCTTTCACTCCATTTCTGTTTCTCATCACTTTCATTCTCTAGCTCAATTCCATCACCTCCTTTCTCTCTCCCTCGCTCGTTTTCACACAGTTTCTTTTTCTCTTCACCTCCGTTCTGTTGCTCACTTCCTTCTCTCTCTTTTCGTTTTTTTTTTTTTAAATTTTCTCTTTCAATCTATTTCTGATTCCCCAATCTCCATTCTCTTTCTCACTTCCTTCACATCCTCCTCCCCCCCCCCCCTCCTCTCTCTCTATCTTTCTTTCATTTTCATTTTCTCTTTCAATCTGTTTCTTTTTACCCTTCACTTCCAGTCTCGTGCTCACTTCCTTCATCTCATGTTTCTCTTCCCCTGCATCTCTGTCTCTTTCTTTTTCTGTCTCTCTTTCACTGCATTTCTGTTTCTCATCATCTCTTCCTCCTCCTCTCTCTCTTTTTCTCTCTCCCCATTCATTCATAAAAAATGTACTGTGACTGTTAAGGGGGGTATTTTTGAAATTTAGACTTCTTCAAACGTAATTTTAACGCTTTTCTGAGCATTTAAAAAGTGTGAATACAACATTTGTTTCACACCGCTTCAATTGCCTATTGTACCTCATCTCAAAATGTGCCGTTCTGACCTGTTTTAAATTTTTTTGGGGGGTACTAAGGAATCCTCTCTCCGACTGCGTTAGCGTCGGCGATGCTCTCCCTTGATACCGGGAGGAAGAGCACGCGACGCTTTCTAAGCAGAAACCGCGGCCTAGGAGCGCCCGGCTGGGCTAGCTCACCTCCCGGGGAAAGCAGTGCCGTGACGTCACGAGGCCACGGCCGCCGTGACCCGCTCAATAGCTGTCCCTCATTCGCCGCTAATGACGTCACCCTTCAGAGCAGGCGGCGCGCTCCCGCACAAAGAGCGGCTACCCCGCCTCGCCCGCTGCTTCTTTCTTCCGCGTCGGGCTTCACAGGGGTCAAGAGGGGGCAGTAAAGGAAAGGGGCTCACGTCATCTCCTGAAGCGCCACCGTTAAAAATTCATATCAAAAGACGCCGGGCGGGCTTTCAGACGATTTAAAAGAGTCGACTTTCTTCTTCTATCTCTCCCCCCATCCTCGTCCATCGGCCGTCGCTGTAAGCCGAAGACCGCAATACGGGGTGAGCAAAAGGTCTTTCCCCAAGTACGAGAAATTGCGCTACTGGCCATTAAAATTGCTACACCACGAAGATGACGCGCTACAGACGCGAAATTTAAGCAACAGGAAGAAGATGCTGTGATGTGCAAATGATTAGCTTTTCAGAGCATTCACACGAGGTTGGCGCCGGTGGCGACACCTACAACGTGCTGACATGAGCAAAGTTTCCAACAGATTTCTCAAACAACAGTTGACCGGCGTTGCCTGGTGAAACGTTGTTATGATGCCTCCTGTAGGGAGGAGAAATGCGTACCATCACGTTTCCGACTTTGATAAAGGTCGGATTCTAGCCTATCGGGATTGCGGTTTATCGTATCGCGACATCGCTGCCCGCGTTGGTCGACATCCAATGACTGTTAGCAGAATATGGAATCGGTGGGTTCGGGAGGGTAATACGGAACGCCGTGCTGAATCTCAACGGCCTCGTATCACTAGCAGTCGAGATGACAGGCATCCTATCCGCACGGCTGTAACGGATCGTGTAGCCACGTCTCGATCCCTGAGTCAACAGATGGGGACGTTTGCAAGACAACAACCATCTCCACGAATAGTTCGAGGACGTTTGCAGCAGCACGGACTATCAGCTCGGAGACCGTGGCTGCTGTTACCTGTGACGCTGCATCACAGACAGGAGCGGCTGCGATGGTGTACTCGACGACGAACCTGGCTGCACGAATGGTAAAACGTCATTTTTTCGGATGAATCCAGGTTCTGTTTACAGCATCACGGTGGTCGCATCCGTGTTTGGCGACACCGCGGTGAACGCACATTGGAAGCATGTATTTTGTCATCGCCGTACTGGCGTATCACCCGGCGTGATGGTACGGGGTGCCACTGGTTACACGTCCGGTCACCTCTTGTTCGCATTGACGGCACTTTGAACAGTGGACATTACATTTCAGATGTGTTACGACCCGTGGCTCTACCCTTCATTCGATCCCTGCGAAACCCTACATTTCTGCAGGATAATGCACGACCACATGTTGCAGGTCCTGTACGGGCCTTTCTGGATACAGAAAATGTTCGACTGCTGGCCTGGCCAGCACATTCTCCAGATCTCTCACCAACTGGAAACGTCTGGTCAGTGGTGGCCGAGCAACTGGCTCGTCACTATACGCCAGTCACTGCTCTTGATGAACTGTGGTATCGTGTCGAAGCTGCATGGGCAGCTGTAGCTGTACACGCCATCCGAGCTCTGTTTGACTCAATGCCCAGGCGTATCGAGGCCGTTATTACGGCCAGAGGTGTTTTTTCTGGATACTGATTTGGCTCTGAGCACTATGGGACTTAACATCCATGGTCAAATACTGATTTCTCAGGATCTATGCACCCAAATTGCGTGAAAATGTAATCATATGTCAGTTCTAGTGTAGTATATTTGTTCAATGAATATCCGCTTATCAGCTGCATTTCTTCTTGGTGTAGCAATTTTAATGGCCAGTAGTGTATTACTAAGGAACTATGCTAGGAGGGCTATGTGGTTTTGTTGCAAATGCTTAATTCATACTGCTTTTGTGGATTCACTTCGACATGAACTTCGTTGGTTGCCCGTGAAACGAATAGACGAGAGTCAATCTCTATCCATGTCTTTGCCAAATTAATATTCCCTCATATTAGGTTATCCCCGTCCTCCGTCTGGTGGCCACAGCACTGTGAAGTAAAGTTTTAATGCGTATGTGTACTTACCTATGATGATGATGATGATGATGATGATGATGATGATGATGATGATGAGGCCCCATACTCCGAGGAGCGTAGGGGACGATGCTGGAGACCCGCACCGCTGTACTAGGCAAGATAATAGTACACCAACAATAAAACTGTAAATTCGCCGTGTCTGTGTCTTTGAACGTGTTAATCTCGAATGTGAGGTTTTCACTGGTAAATTTATGTAATTACAATTAAATGAACACCCTTAGCTGTTTACAGGCGTTGACATACGTCAACGGGGACAGATGAAAATGTGTGCCCCGACCGGGACTCGGACCCGGGATCCCCTGCTTACATGGCAGATGCTCTATCCGTCTGAGCCACCGAGGACACAGAGGATAGCGCGACTGCAGGGATTTATCTCTGGCACGCCTCCCGCGAAACCCACATTCTCACCTTGTAAGTCCACCCACTACATTCGTAGTGCCCCCGCCCATTATACTCATTACTCGCGGCTTTTTTCCGATTCCCGTAAGAGTTCGGGCACTGTGCATTCGCACAGAAGAAGAAGATGGTCCAGTGGCCGGTGAGCCTCAACTATACAGGGTGTTACAAAAAGGTACGGCCAAACTTTCAGGAAACATTCCTCACACACAAATAAAGAAATGATGTTGCGTGGACATGTGTCCGGAAACGCTTACTTTCCATGTTAGAGCGCATTTTAGTTCCATCAGTATGTTGTATCACGTTGGAATGAAACCTCATACATAAACAGAACATTTGCAATGAAATGAGGATTGACACATTGTTGGATGAACCATTCGCAGAAGTGTACCCGTGGAGGCCAATCAGCTGCTGATAGTGCCTGCACACGCTGTACACGGTACGGAAACGACTGGTTCTCCCGTAGCACTCTCCATGCAGTGACGTGGCCAACGTTACCTTGTCCAGCAGCAACTTCTCCGACGCTGACATTAGGGTTATCGTCAACTGCACGAAGAATTGCCTCGTCCATTGCAGGTGTCCTCGTCGTTCTAGGTCTTCCCCAGTCGCGACTCATAGGCCGAAATGTTCCGTGCTCCCTAAGACGCCGATCAATTGCTTCGAACGTCTTCCTGTCGGGACACCTTCGTTTTGGAAATCTGTCGCGATACAAACGTATCGCGCCACGGCTATTGCCCAGTGCTAACCCATACATCAAATTGGCATCTGCCAACTCCGCATTTGTAAACATTGCACTGACTGCAAAACCACGTTCGTGATGAACACCAACCTGTTGATGCTACGTACTGATGTGCTTGATGCGAGTACTGTAGAGCAATGAGTCGCATGTCAACACAAGCGCCGTAGTCAACATTACCTTCCTTCAATTCGGCCAGCTGGCGGTGAATCGAGGAAGTACAGTACATACTGACGAAACTAAAATGAGCTCTAACGTGGAAATTAAGCGTTTCCGGACAGATGTCCACATAACATCTTTTCTTTTTTTTGTGTGTGAGGAATGTTTCCTGAAAGTTTGGCCGTACCTTTTTGTAACACCCTGTATATTAAGATGGTATTTGTTCTTTCCGACATGTCCGAAAGAACAGATACCATCTTAGTATATATACGTTTACGTCACTTAGGGCGACTTGTAGGCGTTATTGCATCAAAATCGGAAGCCGTAATCGGTATTGCGAATGGTTCATACGGTCTAAAAATGGTCAGACGGAAGTTGGAGATGATCCTCGTTCAAGACTACCGACGACGCTCATGTCAGGATCGTCAGCGAAATTGTGCCTGACCGTCCGAGAAATTGCAGAAGTATGTAACATTTCAGTTGGATCGTGTCATGAAATCCTGACACAGCGTCTTGGAATGCATCGTCTTGCCGCAAAGTTCGTCCGACGGCTCACGAGGCAAGACCAGAAACACATTCGGGTCCCAATCAGTGAAGAGTTTTTGGATCAAGCGAATGAGAACGAGATATTCCTTAAGAGAATCGTAGCTGTGAAACGTCCCCTTTGAAGAATTATACACGACTGTCCTTAAACTGATACACAATATTTTTAGCGCAACGCAATCTGACTTTCAAAATCCCTACAAAAGAATGGTCCTGACTAACATTAAACTATACCTTTCAGAAATCACTTACCTCACAAAAATCTTCATTACTCGAACTACTGCAATACAGCGAGCGCCACTACTGCCAGCTAAATAAAAGATTCAAACTACGGAAGGCACTAACTAGTGATAGGGATAGTTAGCAAATGAAAGATATTGATAGAGAACAACCAATGTATTTACCTCAATAGTCATAATATATATAGCAGTTCATGACAAATTTCAAAACTCCGCCATCTCTCTCCCCGCATCCACCACTGCTGGCGGCTCACCTCCAACTGCGCAACGCTACGCGCTGTTAACATCCAGCTGCCGCTGCCCAACACTACAATGGCAGACAACAATGCAAACTAGACACAGACTGCGCACAGCACAGCCAGTGATTTTTATACAGTGGCGGCGTTACCAATAAAAAAACCTAAACAGCCTACTTACAGCTGGTGATGAGACGTGGGTTTACGGTTATGATGTTGAGACCGAAGTTCAGTCTTCACAATGAATCGGGAAAAGTTCTTCGAGATTAAAAAAAAAAAAAAAAGCAGCTCGTGACGCCAGTTTAAATGTCACAGCAATGCTGATAGTGTTCATTGACTTTGAAGGGTCAATTCATCATGACATCGTTTCACAGGGACAAAGTGTTAAACGATGGTACTATGGGAGCGTATTGCGACGCCTGCGAGAAAATGTGAGAAGGAAACGGCCTGAAATGTGGAGAGACAATTCGTGGCTCTCGCATTACGCTAACGCACTTTCGTCCCTACTGGTGCGTGACTGCTGCACAAAATACCGAATCACTGTGCTGCCTCGTGGCCGAGCGGTTCTAGGCGCTACAGCCTGGAACCGCTACGGTCGCAGATTTGAATCCTTGCCTAGGGCATGGATGTGTTTGATGTCCATAGGTTAGTTAGGTTTAACTAGTTCTAAGTTCTAGGGGACTTATGACCTCAGCATTTGAGTCCCATAGTGCTCAGAGCCATTTTTTTGTGCTGGCTCATCCTCTGTACTCCCCAGACCTGGCCCCCCGCGGAGTTTATTTTTTTTATTTCCAAAGTTGAAAATCCCGTTGAAAGGACAAAGATTTGCAACGATAGATGAGATAAAAGAAAATTCTCAGACTGCGCTTCACGCGATCCCGCACGAGGCGTACCGAAAGTGCTTCCGCAAATCGAAACGGCATTGGAAGCGGAGAATGAATTGCGGAGGAGAGTATTTCGAAGGAGACCAGTAAGTGAAAGATAAGTGCAGAAAAATTTTCTGGACAAAGTTCCGGAATTTTTTGAACAGATCAAATGGCTCTGAGCACTATGGGACAACTTCTGAGGTCATCAGTGCCCTAGAACTTAGAACTACTTAAACCTAACTAACCTAAGGACATCACACACATCCATGCCCGAGGCAGGATTCGAACCTGCGACCGTAGCGGTCGCGCGGTTCCAGACTGTAGCGCCTAGAACCGCTCGGCCACTCCGGCCGGCTTTTGAACAGATCTCGTATATGTGTTTCGCAGTAGCGAAGACGGACTAGCCCTCACAGCTTTCCAGCCCTTGTTTACTGGGAATTATTTTTCTTGTTTTTTTATTTTTCCCCATACTAGCATCTCTTGAAGCTGTCTGTGCACAATCTGAGTAACAACAGTGCCGCTAAATGCATTCCGCTGTTGCAGTTACCAGGACTATTTTTGCTTATAACTTTCGACTCACCAGGAAAGTACTAGGGCTCGAACAAACAGATCTGTATGAACTGTAACCTCCCCGCACGTAAATTTTAATTAAATGAAAATTTGAAATGGAGCCATGCGTATCCTCCCCACAAAAATTAAGGAATGAAACTTGACCATAAACCCACTTAATATTAATTAAATAATGAACCATGAACGAAATGTAACCTCCTAACGGAAATAATTAAACCTGATAAATTTTATAAGGACAGCAGCTGCTGACCTTTGGCCCTGTATTCTGAATAAAAAAGCAAAAACTCTTACCTCAGAAAAACTAAAACTATATCTGCTCTTATCTATCGACACAGCTTCGTGCAATGCTGGCATATATATATATATATATATATATAATATATATATATATATATTTTCTTTTTTTATTCTTGGAAGGAATGCATAGGAAATATTCTTTAAATTGAAATGAATGCCTTTTCTTCAAAAGACTGGAAAAATTCTTTAAATTGAAATTAATACTTTTCTTTAAAAGAGTTACTTTATAGAAAAATTATTATTGGGGCATTTTTTTGAACAAATTAAATTACAATTGACATACATTATTAAATATGCGCAAGGCTGCTTCTTTACCTTCTACAACAATACTCATCCTCTAGAGTCCTGACTAGAGTCGCGACCGGAGCACACAGCCGACGCATGCAGACTCCCTACTATCCGACTGACTACTGCTGTCGACTCGCGCGGACTCGCGACAAGCAACAGCTAACAATAAACTACTCTCTGGTCAGAGATTCTGTCATGCCTCGCCCATCGCCGGCGAAGCATACACCTTACATAACGTTTGGTTGCGGGACCATTATGTACCTCTGAATGTGCTGGTGGGTGTAGTTTTTCTGCAAAACTCTGCGGCCGTGCTCTAGATATCACTCTAGATGTAATTGTTGGCGCCATACGCCATACACCATTTTTCAGAAGGTGTGGAAACCTCTTACGTAATAATCGTCGTACATGTTCTCCAGTGTGTTGTCATCAAACGCCGTGATGATACTTGCAACTTTAACCTTCTTCTCGGGAGACGGTTGGTATTCACAGTCACTGCTTCCATCGCCTCTTCCCGCACTCGCCGTAGCACTACCGTCTGCAATGAGTTGTTCGTTATTATCATCCCTGTCATCATCATTATGTGTTAGTGTTGCAGCAGTATCTGTTTCTGACTTATGCTCATATTTCTGCACTATAATAGATACCAGAAAACATGAGAATGATTCGTCTTGTACACCAATACCACCTTCACGAAGAAGGGTTCTTCGTAACTTCATCTCAACCAATCGCAATACATTAGCAGGACTGATTACCAATCGCCGAGCCATCTGACGCTTCAATACACAAATAATGTCACAAAACGCAACAGAGGCACACTGCACCGTCCCTACTGGTCCCGACTGGCGTACCGGCAGGTCAGTGCGCAATGCTGCACGGCATACGCAGAGGCCTCTAACGGACGACTGCAGAGTTTTGCAGATGCGGGACATCACTAGTGCAATAAGAGACCTTTACATTATTTCTCACACGATTTTGGTGTATTTGTGTTTGTTCGAGCCCAAGTACTTTCCTGGTCAGTCGTTTCCATGCCAGGTTCCCTTACCTCAAATTGATACGAGGTGTTTTTTTAAGTAAGTACCGTTTTGAAATTTAAAAAAATACGTGCTAACATATCTCAATAATTTTTATTTTTACATGCCAGCCTGTACCTTAATCTACGGACTGACGCCATTACAGTCTGATTATTCCTTGTTTAGCCGGCCGTGGTGGCCAAGCGGTTAAAGGCGCTACAGTCTGGAACCGCGCGGCCGCTACGGTCGCAGGTTCGAATCCTGCCTCGGGGATGGATGTGTGTGACGTCCTTACGTTAGTTAGGTTTAAGTAGTTCTAACTTCTAGCTGACTGATGACCTCAGATGTTAAGTCCCACAGTGCTCAGAGCCATTTGAACCATTTTTTTCTTCCTTGTTTACGTTGTGTACTGAGTGTTTAAGATGCCTCCGATAATCGTGAAGTACGGCCTGTTATAAGATTTCTTACTGCTAAAGGCCTAAAAGCGATCGATATTCATCGTGAGATCTGCGCAGTTTACGGAGGAAACATTATGAGTGATGGAATGGTAAGAAAGTGGGTGACAGCATTAAAAGATGGCCGCACAGATGTGCACGATGCACAACGGAGTGGGCGTCCTTCGGTCGTTAATGAAAGTTTGGTGCAGGAAGTGGACAATAAGGTGAGAGAAAACAGACGCTTTACGATTTCCTCCTAGTGGGATGACTTTCCTAATGTTTCTTGTAGAATTTTGTATGGCATTGTGACCGAGCACTTGAATTACCGAAAACTGTGCGCACGTTGGGTACCAAAAATGTTGACGGATGTGCACAAAACCGAACGTTTAGACAGTGCATTGACTTTCCTTGAGCGGTACCACAACGACGATGATTTCTTAAGCCAAACTGTTACGGGCGATGAAACGCTGGTGGCCTACGTTACACCACAATCAAAGCAACAGTCCGTGGAAGTTGAGCAAGGGCATCGTTTTGCAGCAAGACAATGCCCGACCGCATGTGGCGAATCGGACCAAACATCTAATCATATCTTTTCAACGGGAAACTCTAGATCATCCTCCGTACAGCCCCGATCTTGCGCCCAGTGACTACTATCTGTTCCTGCACTGCTGTTGACTAGGCGTCAGCGTCAGTTGATGCTAAGATGGCGACCGCTCAACAGAAAGCTTTTTGTGTTATTGAGTACGGCAAAAGTGAATCGACGACAGTTGTTCAGAGTGCATTTCGAACGAAGTATGGTGTTAAACCTCCTGATAGGTGGTGTATTAAACGTTGGTATAAACATTTTACAGAGAATGGGTGTTTGTGCAAAGGGAAAAGTTCTGGACGGCCGAGAACGAGTGATGAAAATGTAGCACGCATCCAGCAAGCATTTGTTCGCAGCCCAGGAAAATCGACTCTCAGAGCTAGCAGAGAGCTGCAAATTTCGCAATCAACTGTATGGAGAGTCCTACGAAAAAGGTTAGTTATGAAACCTTATCGTCTGAAATTGGTTCAAGCACTGTCTGCAGCCGATAAGATTAAAAGAATCGATTTCTGTGATTTTATCCTTGCTCAAATGGAAACAGATGAATCTTTCGTTTCAAAGATTGTGTTTAGTGATGAAGCGACTTTCCACACTAACGGGAAAGTCAACCGTCACAATGTCTGTATATGGGGCACTGAGAATCCGCGGGAAACAACCCAGTATGCACGTGACTCGCCTAAGGTGAACGTTTTCTGTGCCATTTCAGCCAATAAAGTTTTTGGTCCCTTTTTCTTCGAAGGTGCTACTGTAACTGGACTACAGTATCTGGAGATGTTAGAGAATTGGCTGTTCCCTCAGCTCGAACAAGAAGCACAACACTTCATATTTCAGCGGGATGGAGCGCCACCACATTGGCACTTATCTGTCCGTAACTACCTGAACGTCAACTACCCGAGGCGATGGATCGGCCGCCAGGCAGCCCGTGACAGAGCACTTCATCACTGGCCTCCAAGAAGCCCTGATCTTACCCCCTGCGATTTTTTCTTATGGGGGCATGTTAAGGATATGGTGTTTCGGCCACCTCTGCCAGCCACCATTGATGATTTGAAACGAGAAATAACAGCAGCTATCCAAACTGTTACGCCTGATATGCTACAGAGAGTGTGGAACGAGTTGGAGTATCGGGTTGATATTGCTCGTGTGTCTGGAGGGGGCCATATTGAACATCTCTGAACTTGTTTTTGAGTGAAAAAAAACCTTTTTAAATACTCTTTGTAATGATGTATAACGGAAGGTTATATTATGTTTCTTTCATTAAATACACATTTTTAAAGTTGTGGTATTCTTTTTGAATCACTCTGTATTATTTATTAGTCACGTGGATTGTTGCCGAGTTACGTGGTGAGCCTTAATGAAACTGATATTTCATTTTGATTTACAATAACCGCTTTTGTGAAGTTCTCTTTTTTAACAATATTAATCTTCAGTATAAATTATTTGTTACGTAATGAACGTTAGACTTGCTGAATCTTAAAACATGAGCATATAAGTTGAACAATGGAATAAACTTCTCATATTAATTTCCTCGGCTAGTCAGCTCACTTTAAAGCAAAAGATCTTTAGTTATTAATTACAATTGCGGCCCACACACGCCCGAGAATATTTCTTCTTACCTCCGTTAACCACTGCATTGTAGTCGGAGTCCTGGCTCTGACTGTTGTACTGAAAATAAGAATCTTAAAGCTACGTATTTTCCGCAGCGTCGGATGGCTGTGGAGAAAAATGTATATTATGTTAATAGCGGGCGAGTTTTTCGCTTTCGCTAATTTTTTGTAAGTTAATATCGCCACGTAATGGCGTCGTCGGCTGCATCGGCCGCTGCGATTGTTGAACTGTAAATTACTCGAATGCAGGTTAATTCAAAGGAAGGCGGACATGAAGTCGGGATCACCTCTTACAAATTAAAAGTGGACAATAATATTAGATCAATATATTATCTGTTTAATTAGTACAAATATGATTACATTTGCCAGCGCTCGCAAGATGTTCGTCTACACGCAACCGAGACAAGAGAAGAAGTGAAGACGACTAAAAAAAAAATTAACAAAAGAGCGTATCTTGTCGCCTATTTAGATCATTTTGTTATATTTCTTTGCTCTCGAAGCTTGTACAGGGAAATTAATATTTTACAGGTACATGAGAAAAAAGGATATTATTCAATTTTTAAATGTCTCTTCTTTATAAATATTGTTTTTTAATTCTTTTCGTGTTATTTCACTGGGGACGCTATAGGGACTGATGTCCTCACATGTTAAGTCCCATAGTGCTTACAAGGGGAGGCCGCCAATTGTGAAATTCAGATTCGCTTCATACTGCGCATAATAAAAGCTCATGGCCAGAGGTGTAATGTGGTGAAGCAGAAAGATGCACTTCTCAGCCGTTGTCGAGAAATTGACAGTTAAAAGAAACCGTTGCGGTGAAATACTATCTACGATTTATAACTTTCTCCAGCGTATATATATATATATAATTCCCGGCAATCAGGTGCAACAATTATGCGTATAAGAAACGATATTCCGAAACGAATACGTATAGTGTAAGTCAAACGTTCGAATTAGAGACCCCACGATATATATATATATATATATATATATATATATATATTTGAATTACAAAAAACAAATACTAAAAAAAAGGTTGCATGGCGCGAGATTCGATCCGGCGATCTTTGGATTACGAACCCGAGCGCTTACCGCTGCACCACGACGCTGTGGAAAGTTCGTAATCGTAGAGAGTATTTCACCGCAACGGTTTCTTTTAACTGTCGATTTTCTCGACAACGGCTGAGAAGTGCATCTTGGTGTTTTGCCACATTACACCTCTGGCCATGAGCTTTTATTATGCGCAGTATGAATCGAATCTGAATTTCACAATTGGCGGCCTCCCCTTGTTAGAGCCATTTGAACCATAATATTACGTCATAGTTCTGACGCTAAACGACAATCATTGAAATCAGAAACTGTATATTTCTTGAGCTACCGCAACTCAGAGCGTGTGAATTACGAGAGCAGCTGCAACATCATCCCAGTGCTGCGAGATGTTGGCGCTCGGCCAGTTCTGCAGTTCTGCAGACTTCAGTCTCCACAGCACCGGTGCAGTAGTCTAATTAATGCGACCCCTTCCAGCTTACCGGGTCGCCTTGTCGCCACAAACTGTGACGACGACTTGTGTTTGTGATCTGTATCAAGAGCTCTCCTTCCCGATCGGTATTGTTCACAACAGTCAGGGGTGACGTGTTAAAGGCATATTCTCAGTCACAGAGTGTGTAGGGCTCTATTACGTGATAGTTGATCCCACTCCCCGACGCAAATTCAGCCGACCTCTCATTACCGGTTATATTGTTCTTAGTTATATTCCATTCAATATTTGTATCTTGTAATACCTTACAAAGTCTCGCAATAAATCACTTCGTGATACCAAAATATTTGTTTTATTTAAGAGGCTCCGGAAAGGCTCAAAATCATGAAAAGTTCAATTTTTACTTTTTTGCGTTTTCTGAATCTGCAGACTATTACCTTTTAATAGATATATAATTTATTCAATTCCGAAGACTACAACTATTTTTAAATTTTTTTTGAAATGTGTTGTACATGGGCGTGACCCACTGTGGCACTGTTAAACTGCTGTCAAATGGTGTTATTATTAACGTCCGTGTTCATCAGGTACATTTTAGTGATGTGAGATAAAGTATGTGTTGTGGCTAACCTGTGATGGTTCAATATATATCACTGGTGTGATTGTCGATTGTTTCATGTTTATTTACTCTGTTGTTATCTCGAAAATATTCGTAATTAATTCTGTTTCTTGAGTCTCTGTTTTGTTGAAGTATAATAATGAGTAAAAGTAAAGTTATTAGAAATCCTCTGAAGGCTTTTAAGAAAAGGAGAAATGTTGCAAAGCCAAAGGTATGTGTTATTACTGTAAACAATAAAGACGATAACCAAGTGAGTGAACCTAACCTCTCAAGTACACCTGCCCATAGCAGTCAAAGTGGGAAAGAAAATACTTCACAGAAGAAGCTTGGTTCAATGAGTGAAAACTATGAATGTTTTATGGGCGAATCGGATGTGAATGAAATATTTGATATGTCGGTTCTCAAAGGATTTTTTTCAAACTGTGTAAGATGTATTCATTGTAGTGAAGTTGGTCTGGAACTCTCCATAATAAAGCACGTAGGACTTGCTAGTGAAATACAACTGAAATGTGATAAGTGTTCATACATGACCACCTTTTGGAACAGTGTTGCAGTAACTGCAACTGAAGAAAATGGTAGCAAAATCTACGAACACAACAACGAGCGATGCTTGCTTTAGACAAGGAACGCCTTCGGGCTGCAGACAGGGCTGTAAAGAGTCTAGAAATACAAGCAAGAGTAAACAGGAGGAGGAACAAGAGGAAGCTGGAGGAGGAGTTTGCAGAGGATGAAGATAATCCATCCTATGGACCTGGAATGCACTAAAAAGTTAATCCAATCTTTGTCGCTCGATTCCCAAAACTTTTATTTTCTCATACTAATTACATGTTTTCTAAGGATCTTCCAAACATATTTGTTTCAAACTTTCAGTAAATGTTACACAGTACCTTCTGCATAATTTAACACAGCCTTTTTCCAAAAAACTGTATATTTTTGAATATATAAATAAAAAATTGCAAAAAATGTTGTGAATTTTCGTTACAATTGAAAAAAAATCATCTTTAATAACTGAACTAAAATTCTGTAAAATCCCTGTGTTAAGTTGTAGCCCATATTCCAATAAATAATCTGTAAAAAGTTCAACTTCCTACCTCAAATACTTTGTGAGCAAAGATGTAATTTATAAGCGTTATTTTAACATTGCAAGTATAGGGCGTTCCGGAGCCCCTTAATAGTTGAATTTCGCCTTTATTATCAGGGTCCCTTGCCATCATAAATAATGTCGAACGCGTAACTACACTGAAGCGCCAATGAAACTGGTACAGGGATGCGTATTCAAATACAGAGATATGTAAACAGGCAGAAGACGGTGGTGCGGTCCGCTACGCCTATATAAGACAAGTGTTGTGCTACAATGGCAGGTTATCAAGACTTAAATGAGATTGAAGGTGGTGTTATAGTCGGCGCACGAGGATTGGGACCCAGTATCCCCGAGCTAGCGACGCAGTGGGGATTGTCCCGTACGGCGATTTCACGACTGTGCCGTGAATATCAGGAATCCGGCGAAACATCAAATCTCCGACATCGCTGCGACCAGGAAAGGATCCTGCAAGAACGGGACCAACGACCACCAGCAGTGCAACCTTTCTGCAGATTTGAACGCTGGGCCATCAACAAGTGCCAGCGTGCGAATCATTCAACAAAACATCATCGATATGGGCTTTCAGACCCGAGGACCCACTCATGTACCTTTACGCCTCGCCTGGACCCGTCAACACTAGTTGATGACTGGAAACATGTTGCCTGGTCGGACGAGAGTCGTTTCAAATTTAAATCTAGCCGATGGACGTGTATGAGCATGGAGACAACCTCATGAATCCGTGGACCCTGCATGTCAGCAGGGGGGCTGTTCAAGCTGGTGTAGGCTCTGTAATGGTGTGGGCCGTGTGTGTGCGGTTGGAGTATTATGGGACCCCTGTCATCTACATATGACTCTGACAGGTGACCGTACATAAGCATCCTGTCTGATCATCTGCACTCATTCGTGTCCACTGTGCGTTCAGACGCACTTGCGCAATTGCAGCAGGTTCAAATGGTTCAAATGGCTCTGAGCACTATGGGACTCAACTTCGGAGGTCATCAGTCCCCTAGAACTGAGAAATACTTAAACCTAACTAATCTAAGGACATCACACACATCCATGCCCGAGGCAGGATTCGAACCTGCGACCGTAGCGGTCGCGCGGTTCCAGACTGAAGCGCCTATAACCGCTCGGCCATACCGGCCGGCGATATTAGATGAACATCAATAACAGCAAAACGAGGATAATGGAATGTAGTCTAAGTGAATTAGGAAATTGGATTACGAAATGAGACACTTAAAGTAGTAGATGAGTTTCGCTATTTAGTGTGCAAAATAACTGATGATGGTCGAAGTAGAGAGGATATAAAATGTAGACTGGCAATGGCAAGAAAATCGTTTGTGAAGAAGAGAAATTTGTTAACATCGAGTATAGATTTAAGTGTCAGGAAGTCTTTTCTAAAAGTATTTGTATGGAGTGTAGCCATGTTGTTGTTGTTGTTGTTGTTGTTGTTGTTGTGATCTTCAGTCCTGAGACTGGTTTGATGCAGCTCTCCATGCTACCCTATCCTGTGCAAGTTTCTTCATCTCCCAGTACCTACTGCAGCCTACATCTTTCTGAATCTGCTTAGTGTATTGATCTCTTGGGCTCCCTCTACGGTTTTTACCCTCCACGCTGCCCTCCAATGCTAAATTTGTGATCTCTTGATGCCTCAGAACATGTCCCTTCTTCTCGTCAAGTTGTGCCGCAAACTCCTCTTCTCCCCCATTCTATTCAATACCTCCCCATTAGTTATGTGATCTACCCATCTAATCTTCAGCATTCTGCTGTAGCACCACATTTCAAAAGCTTCTATTCTCTTCTTGTCCAAACTATGTATCGTCCATGTTTCACTTCCGTAGCCATCTATGGAAGTGAAACATGGACGATAAATAGGTCAGACAAGAAGAGAATGTGGTGCTACAGAAGAATGCAGAAGATTAGATGGATAGATCACATAACTAATGGGGAGGTATTGAATAGGATTGGGGAGAAGAGGAGTTTGTGGTACAATTTGACCTGAAGAAGGGATCGTTTGGTAGGACATGTTCTGAGACATCAAGGGTTCACCAAATTAGCATTGGAGGGCAGCGTGAAGGGTAAAAATCGTAGAGGCAGACCAAGAGATGAATACACTAAGCTGATTCAGAAGGATGTAGGTTGCAGTAAGTACTGGGCTATGAAGAAGCTCGCACAGGATAGAGTAGCATGGAGAACTGCATCAAACCAGTCTCCGGACTGAAGACCACAACAACAAGGTGTTGTGGGTCACAGAAAGGTTTAGTGTTAAAATTTCGAGAAGATTCGGACGACACGTTACTTCCTTCCACTTAACATCTTGCTAAGTGACCCCCGATGAAAAAGTCGTTTTCCCCATGCGCCATTCGCGAGTGGAACAGGGGAAAGGGCACCAGTTAGTGGTACCAGAAGTACTCTTCGCCACACGCTTTTGAACTATTGATGTAGACCCGACTGGCCTGCCCAAACTGCCCATATCGTTAGCGTTTCCCGTAGCCACCCGAGTCCCCGCTAAAAAAGATCCGGCTGGGGAGATTCCGCCAGTTGGAGGGTCTCCGGGCAGCCGTGTCGGCGCCCCATTGGCTGCTGGCTTCCGCTAAGCGCGCCACTCCACACGACGTCGCGTCACGTACGCAGCCATTAACTCCCCATTACGCCCGCTTACCGTCCAGGGTCACTCAATGCGTACGTTCCGAGAAAAAGACGAGGCTGGAGCCGAGGTAGATTTCCCCTCCTGGTCGTGTCGTGAAGGTCCAGGCCTGCGTCCGCAAGGAGGGTAGCAGCGTGGCCACGTGAAGCTCGGAGGTCGCGACTTTGAACCTCGCCCTTGGATTTTTTTTTTTTTTTTTTTTTGAGGTAGATTTCCCCTCCTGGTCGTGTCGTGGAGGTCCAGGCCTGCGTCCGCAAGGAGGGTAGCAGCGTGGCCACGTGAAGCTCGGAGGTCGCGACTTCGAACCTCGCCCTTGGATTTTTTTTTTTTTTTTTTTTTTGAGGTAGATTTCCCCTCCTGGTCGTGTCGTGAAGGTCCAGGCCTGCGTCCGCAAGGAGGGTAGCAACGTGGCCACGTGAAGCTCGGAGGTCGCGACGTCGAACCTCGCCCTTGGATTTTTTTTTTTTTTTTAGGTAGATTTTCCCTCCTGGTCGTGTCGTGGAGGTCCAGGCCTGCGTCCGCAAGGAGGGTAGCAGCGTGGCCACGTGAAGCTCGGAGGTCGTGACTTCGAACCTCGCCCTTGGATTTTTTTCTTTTTTTGAGGTAGATTTCCCCTCCTGGTCGTGTCGTGAAGGTCCAGGCCTGCGTCCGCAAGGAGGGTAGCAGCGTGGCCACGTGAAGCTCGGAGGTCGCGACTTCGAACCTCGCCCTTGGATTTTTTTTTTAAATTTTTTTTTTTTTTGTTTTGTTCGATGCGGCCGGTCACGATTCCCTCTTCCATGGCAACCCCTCCATGTCGGAACAGCACTTGCAACCTACGTCCTCCATTAATTGCTGTCTTCCCATAAACCAGGTTTAATATTTTTTTGTGTGTGGAATCTAAAATTTAAAAACCTCTCTCACTCCGGCCTGATTTAGCTTCACTGATCAGGATAGTAAAAACATGCGTATGTTAAGGGAATTTTCATTCACAAAGCAGGCTTATCACATTCACACATTTCAATACTGTTCTATCCTGATTAAATTGAGCTTAACTTAAATTCCATAAGGCAGTGAAGCAATTTCGAAGTCTCGGTGCGACGAAAATTGTCAGTCGATCTCCTAAAAACATTTGTAATAATTATTAACTTTCGGTGATCACATGGGGAAGACCGGAGATCTGCTGGTAACACCGTGTTAGCCTATTTATTGGAAGTAATAAACTGGATATCTTGAGCGTACAAAACGGCAGGTTCGTCCAGTGTAAATCAGACGTTCCCCACTGATCCCGTGCAACACAGCGTAGTAAGCAGACACTGTCAATAATAATCAGTTAAATAATACGCGAACACACTTACTTTAGTTCGTGTATTAAATTCCTTCTCATACAGAATCTCATCAAGATGGCGACTAGCTCAACAATACATACATATACATCCTCCTCCTTTCACGACTAATCGGCAAGAAGTTCCTCTTCTTTTCATACGAGAAAACATAGATAGCAGAGAAGCTATTCCATGGAGTAAATGGACGCTCCAAGGAATAATTGGACTTGAAACTACTTTGCATTGATAATCGGTAAGATAAGAAGAGAGATTTCGAGATATGTACTGAGTTACAGAATTAATAAAATTTCTGAAAATATCGCGTAGAGACCGCTGCAAGAGACATTACACAGGGCTTCCCAACGTGTGGTCCGCGGACCCCTTAGGGGTCCGCCATCTCTTTCTAGGGGGTCCGCGGCCACCTTTCACCAAATCGTGTAAAATAATGAGTAAAATTATTGAATAAAAATGTGAAAATCTAATTCATCACTTTTTTTTGTGTGAAAAACATGTGTTCTTTTACTTCAAGTAGCATTTGCGGTTCCTAAGTGAGAACGCATACGCAGTTTAGTGCCGGAGTATGCGGCTTCTCTGATCGACTGTTTCGCAACAATACGGGGGTCGTTTGTGCGCCGGCTCACGGCGCTAGATGCAGTGAAACCTTTTACGCATGCGCGGAGCGAGCTTTGTCTACCAATCACAGCACTCGCTGCCACGTATGCGGCCCCAGGCATCATTAAATGTTAAACTTGCTTTGTCAGTGCACAACCTGTTTCATAAGTCGATTTTTGACCAGTTTATTACTTCTAACGTGGATCGGTGGCTGAAGTCAGGATCACTGAAGAAGGGTGCAGTTTCTCCATCGCCTTCACAACAAGGGAAGTTTCCAATTGAAATGAATGAGGAGGGAGGACGACCACAAGAAGACTTTACATACATTCGAACATTTTTCTTCGGATCTCATGAAAAACCACTCCCCCCCCCCCCCACCACACACACACACACACACACACACACACACACACACACACACACACACACACACACATTCTCACACACGACTGTTACGAAATAAGCATGCTCCTTACACAAGAGTAGCCAAGTAGTGGAAGTGAACAGACCATAAGCGGCAGCTTGTCAACAACGAACAGTTTGGACGTGACGTTGATTGCTCTTGGAGGAAGACAGCTCCATCGTGTGAAATTTCAATTACCTTGTAATTTTAATCAGGCTATAGTGAGTTGAACAAAGGGTGTAAATCCACTAGCAAGTGTCTGGATACAGTGGGAATTCAAATTGGGTCGTTAATTTCAAGTTGTCTTCATTCATCTCTAAAGCAAAGACTATTGATACTTGGGGGGGGGGGGGGGATGGAGGAGGGGGGTCATTGGGAACATGGCACTTCCATTAAGAAGCTTTCAGTTCCGATGGGTTTCGCTCTGAAACTTAAAGTTACAGTGCTCTTGACTGAGTAGGGGTCCGCCATGGATTTTCGACTGAAGAAGGGGTCCGCCAGATGAAAAGGTTGGGAAGCCCTGGCTTAAACTATCCAGCCTACAGCCTACAACGCCACCTATCCCTGAACAATTCGGATTTCGTGCTGGGCATAGCACAGCACAACAAGCCGTTCGTCTGGTGGAGCACACCTGCACAGAGAAGAGCCAGGGTAATACTGTGGTGTCACCGCCAGACACCACACCTGCTAGGTGGCAGCCTTTAAATCGGCCGCGGTCCGGTAGTATACGTCGGACCCGCGTGTCGCCACTGTCAGTGATTGCAGACCGAGCGCCGCCACACGGCAGGTCTAGTCTAGAGAGACTCCCTAGCACTCGCCCCAGTTGTACAGCCGACTTTGCTAGCGATGGTTCACTGACAAAATACGCTCTCATTTGCCGAGACGATAGTTAGCATAGCCTTCAGCTACGTCATTTGCTACGACTTAGCAAGGCGCCATAGCATTTGATAATTAATAGTGTGAAGCTTGTACAGTAACGAGAGATGTTCACCAATTGTGGATTAAAGTTAAGTATTACATCAACTACGTACTTTATTTGCTACTATTAATTCCCTTAACTGTTCCAGACATCGCGCCAGTCAGCGTGTAATAAAACGCGTGCATTTCGGCCCCCTCTAGCAACACTACAAATAGCACAGCGGCCATTTTCCTGGACACTGAGAAAGCATTCGACCGGGTTTGGCATGGCCGCCTGCTATACAAACTGTCGAAGATGAACTGCCCACTTCACCTGCTAAAAATAGTCCACTTTCGTTCCTAGTAGAAAGAAAATTCTACTTGAAATAAAAAAAAATGTTGTAATTTAATTTCAAAGATACAAGAAGAAAATTTGTTCGACTGTCATACCAGAGGAGTACTCTGAAAAAGAGGATATAAAATGTAGACTAGCAATGGCAAGGAAAGCGTTTCTGAAGAAGAAAAATTTGTTAACATCGAGTATAGATTTAAGTGTCAGGAAGTCGTTTCTGAAAGTATTTGTATGGAGTGTAGCCATGTATGGAAGTGAAACATGGACGATAAATAGTTTGGACAAGAAGAGAATAGAAGCTTTCGAAATGTGGTGCTACAGCAGATTGCTGATGATTAGATGGGTAGATCACATAACTAATGAGGAGGTATTGAATAGGATTGGGGAGAAGAGGAGTTTGTGGCACAACTTGACAAGAAGAAGGGACATGTTCTGAGGCATCAAGGGATCACAAATTTGGTATTGGAGGGCAGCTTGGAGGGTACAAATCGTAGAGGGAGACCAAGACATGAATACACTAAGCAGATTCAGAAGGATGTAGGCTGCAGTAGGTACTGGGAGATGAAGAAGCTTGCACAGGATAGAGTAGCATCGAGAGCTGCATCAAACCAGTCTAAGGCTGAAGACCACAACAACAACATCCCTGAGGAGGTCATCCCACAACTCTATCAATCAGTGACAAGCCGAATAACTGATTGAATAAGCGCCAGAGGTGGACCAATGCGTTATTGACTTGCTGGGTTTGTGGAGCGCTTTCTCATGAATAAATTATCCAATTTTCCTGAGATTGCAATGATTTGTTTGTCTGTATGTGTACATTACATCATCCGATTTCCATCCGATTCGTATAATTCATTCGTGGTGCGTCGTTTTGTGTGTGTTTGTGTGTGTGTGTGTGTGTGGTTGTGTGTGTGTGTGTGTGTGTGTCTCGTAGAGTGCACCTTACTTTATGTAGCTCGTCTTAAGTTTCTCAGAGCAGAGTAGATCGATCTAGCTATTTTACAATATCCAGAGTGATTATACAGTACTGGCCATTAAATTTGCTACAGCAAGAAGAAATGCAGATGATGAACGGGTATTCATAGGACAGACAAATATATTATACTAGAACTGACATGTCATTACATTTTCACGCAATTTGGGTGCATAGATCCAGAGAAACCAGTACCTAGAACAACCACCTCTGCCCGTAATAACGGCCTTGATACGCCTGGGCATTGATTCAAACAGAGCTCGGATGGCGTGTACAGCTTACAGCTGCCCGTGCAGCTTCAACACGATACCACAGTTCATCAAGAGTAGTGACTGGCGTATTGTGACGAGCTAGTTGCTCGGCCACCATTGACCAGACGTTTTCAGTTGGTGAGAGATCTCGAGAATGTGCTGGTAAGGGCAGCAGTCGAACATTTTCTGTATCCAGGATCTGCAACATGCGGTCGTGCATTATCCTGCTGAAATGTAGGGTTTCGCAGGGATCGAATGAAGGGTAGAGCCACGGGTCGTAACACATCTGAAATGTAACGTCCACTGTTACCCTTGACGCTGCGTCACAGACAGGAGCGCCTGCGATGGTGTACTCGGCGACGAACCTGCGTGCACGAATGGCAAAACGTCATTTTTTCGGATGAATCCAGGTTCTGTTTACAGCATCACAATGGTAGCATCCGTGTTTGTTGACATCGTTGTGAACACACATTGGAAGCGTGTATTCGTCATCGCCATACTGGCCTATCACCCGGCGTGATGGTATGGGGCGCCATCGGTTACACGTCTCGGTCACATCTTGTTCGCATTGACGGCACTTTGAACAGTGGACGTTACATTTCAGATGTGTTACGACCCGTGGCTCTACCGTTCATTCGATCCCTGCGAAACCCTACATTTCAGCAGGATAATAGCCGACCGCATGTTGCAGGTCCTTTCTGGATACAGAAAATGTTCGTCTGTTGCTCTGGGCAGAACATTCTCTACATCTCTCACCAATTGAAAACGTCTGGTGAATGATGGCCGAGGAACTAGCTCGTCACAATACGCCAGTCACTACTACTCTTGATGAACTGCGGTATCGTGTCGAAGCTGCATGGGCAGCTGTACCTGTACACGCCATCCGAGCTCTGTTTGACTCAATGCCCAGGCGTATTGAAGGCCGTTATTACGGCCAGAGGTGGTCGTTCTGGGTACTGATTTCTCAGGATCTACGCACCCAAATTGCGCGGTAATGTAATCACATGTCAGTTCTAGTATAACATACACTCCTGGAAATGGAAAAAAGAACACATTGACACCGGTGTGTCAGACCCACCATACTTGCTCCGGACACTGCGAGAGGGCTGTACAAGCAATGATCACACGCACGGCACAGCGGACACACCAGGAACCGCGGTGTTGGCCGTCGAATGGCGCTAGCTGCGCAGCATTTGTGCACCGCCGCCGTCAGTGTCAGCCAGTTTGCCGTGGCATACGGAGCTCCATCGCAGTCTTTAACACTGGTAGCATGCCGCGACAGCGTGGACGTGAACCGTATGTGCAGTTGACGGACTTTGAGCGAGGGCGTATAGTGGGCATGCGGGAGGCCGGGTGGACGTACCGCCGAATTGCTCAACACGTGGGGCGTGAGGTCTCCACAGTACATCGATGTTGTCGCCAGTGGTCGGCGGAAGGTGCACGTGCCCGTCGACCTGGGACCGGACCGCAGCGACGCACGGATGCACGCCAAGACCGTAGGATCCTACGCAGTGCCGTAGGGGACCGCACCGCCACTTCCCAGCAAATTAGGGACACTGTTGCTCCTGGGGTATCGGCGAGGACCATTCGCAACCGTCTCCATGAAGCTGGGCTACGGTCCCGCACACCGTTAGGCCGTCTTCCGCTCACACCCCAACATCGTGCAGCCCGCCTCCAGTGGTGTCGCGACAGGCGTGAATGGAGGGACGAATGGAGACGTGTCGTCTTCAGCGATGAGAGTCGCTTCTGCCTTGGTGCCAATGATGGTCGTATGCGTGTTTGGCGCCGTGCAGGTGAGCGCCACAATCAGGACTGCATACGACCTAGGCACACAGGGCCAACACCCGGCATCATGCTCCCTGCTCCCTGCCGCCGTTGGATAAGCAGCTGCAGCAGCAAGTCGTATACTCCTAGCTCACTCATTTGTTACATAGTTTAATTCTTAATTTCTTTGCGTGTTTTTGGTACTTGCATTGTTTAATTCATAAATTTCGAGCGTATTATAGTATTTGAGAGTTGTAGCATCGCGTTTTAGTACCTGAATAGTGTAAATTCGCGTAGTCGTTTGTCTACTGTTTTGTTTTGAACGGCCAGTGTCGGTTGGTCGCAGTCAGTGTGCTCCCTGCCGCCGTTGGATAAGCAGCTGAGCAGCAAGTCGTTTACTCCTAGCTCACTCATTTGTTACATAGTTTAATTCTCAATTTCTTTGCGTGTTTTTGGTTCTTGCATTGTTTAATTCATAAATTTCGGGCGTATTATAGTATTTGAGAGTGTAGCATCGTGTTTTAGTACCTGAATAGTGTAATTTCGCTTAGTCTCCTTCCGCCGCCGAGCAGTGTCAGCAGCGCGCAAGTAGCAGCATTACTGCATTTACTAGGCAATCTTGTATTTTAATAACCGTTTAAATTTTGTCGATTTGTTTGCGCTCTCTGTAGATTAGTTCAGACGTTCTTAGCAAAACAGTTTTTAGCATGGATAGGGACTGCAACTGCTGTGTTCGGATGCAGGCTGAGTTGGCATCCCTTCGCTCCCAGCTTCAGGCAGTGTTGGCTTCGGTCACACAGCTTGAGGCTGTTGCCAATGGGCATCACTGTGGGGGTCGGGATGGGGGTTTGTCGGGGACGGCCAGCTCGTCCCACGCATCCCCTGATCGGACTACGACTGTGGTTGCCCGGGATACTGCCCGCATTGAGGCTGATCCCTCACCTGTGGTAGAGTGGGAGGTCGTTTCAAGGTGTGGCAGGGGGCGAAAGACATTCCGGAGGGCTGAACGGAAAGCCTCTCCAGTTTGTCTGACGAACCGGTTTCAGGCTCTGTCTCAGGCTGATACTGATCTTCGGCCTGACATGGCTGCTTGTCCTGTTCCAGAGGTTGCCCCTCAGTCTGCAAGATCCGGGCAGTCGCAGAGGGTGGGCTTACTGGTAGTTGGGAGCTCCAACGTCAGGCGCGTAATGGGGCCCCTTAGGGAAATGGCAGCAAGAGAGGGGAAGAAAACCAATGTGCACTCCGTGTGCATACCGGGGGGAGTCATTCCAGATGTGGAAAGGGTCCTTCCGGATGCCATGAAGGGTACAGGGTGCACCCATCTGCAGGTGGTCGCTCATGTCGGCACCAATGATGTGTGTCGCTATGGATCGGAGGAAATCCTCTCTGGCTTCCCGCGGCTATCTGATTTGGTGAAGACTGCCAGTCTCGCTAGCGGGATGAAAGCAGAGCTCACCATCTGCAGCATCGTCGACAGGACTGACTGCGGACCTTTGGTACAGAGCCGAGTGGAGGGTCTGAATCAGAGGCTGAGACGGTTCTGCGACCGTGTGGGCTGCAGATTCCTCGACTTGCGCCATAGGGTGGTGGGGTTTCGGGTTCCGCTGGATAGGTCAGGAGTCCACTACACGCAACAAGCGGCTACACGGGTAGCAGGGGTTGTGTGGCGTGGGCTGGGCGGTTTTTTAGGTTAGATGGCCTTGGGCAAGTACAGAAAGGGCAACAGCCTCAACGGGTGCGGGGCAAAGTCAGGACATGCGGGGACCAAGCAGCAATCGGTATTGTAATTGTCAACTGTCGAAGCTGCGTTGGTAAAGTACCGGAACTTCAAGCGCTGATAGAAAGCACCGAAGCTGAAATCGTTATAGGTACAGAAAGCTGGCTTAAGCCAGAGATAAATTCTGCCGAAATTTTTACAAAGGTACAGACGGTGTTTAGAAAGGATAGATTGCATGCAACCGGTGGTGGAGTGTTCATCGCTGTTAGTAGTAGTTTATCCTGTAGTGAAGTAGAAGTGGATAGTTCCTGTGAATTATTATGGGTGGAGGTTACACTAAACAACCGAACTAGGTTATTAATTGGCTCCTTTTACCGACCTCCCGACTCAGCAGCATTAGTGGCAGAACAACTGAGAGAAAATTTGGAATACATTTCACATAAATTTTCTCAGCATGTTATAGTCTTAGGTGGAGATTTCAATTTACCAGATATAGACTGGGACACTCAGATGTTTAGGACGGGTGGTAGGGACAGAGCATCGAGTGACATTATACTGAGTGCACTATCCGAAAATTACCTCGAGCAATTAAACAGAGAACCGACTCGTGGAGATAACATATTGGACCTACTGATAACAAACAGACCCGAACTTTTCGAATCTGTATGTACAGAGCAGGGAATCAGTGATCATAAGGCCGTTGCAGCATCCCTGAATATGGAAGTTAATAGGAATATAAAAAAAGGGAGGAAGGTTTATCTGTTTAGCAAGAGTAATAGAAGGCAGATTTCAGACTACCTAACAGATCAAAACGAAAATTTCTGTTCCGACACTGACAATGTTGAGTGTTTATGGAAAAAGTTCAAGGCAATCGTAAAATGCGTTTTAGACAGGTACGTGCCGAGTAAAACTGTGAGGGACGGGAAAAACCCACCGTGGTACAACAACAAAGTTAGGAAACTACTGCGAAAGCAAAGAGAGCTCCACTCCAAGTTTAAACGCAGCCAAAACCTCTCAGACAAACAGAAGCTAAACGATGTCAAAGTTAGCGTAAGGAGGGCTATGCGTGAAGCGTTCATTGAATTCGAAAGTAAAATTCTATGTACCGACTTGACAGAAAATCCTAGGAAGTTCTGGTCTTACGTTAAATCAGTAAGTGGCTCGAAACAGCATATCCAGACACTACGGGATGATGATGGCATTGAAACAGAGGATGACTCGCGTAAAGCTGAAATACTAAACACCTTTTTCCAAAGCTGTTTCACAGAGGAAGACCGCACTGCAGTTCCTTCTGTAAATCCTCGCGCAAACGAAAAAATGGCTGACATCGAAATAAGTGTCCAAGGAATAGAAAAGCAACTGGAATCACTCAATAGAGGAAAGTCCACTGGACCTGACGGGATACCAATTCGATTCTACACAGAGTACGCGAAAGAACTTGCCCCCCTTCTAACAGCCGTGTACCGCAAGTCTCTAGAGGAACGGAGGGTTCCAAATGATTGGAAAAGAGCACAGATAGTCCCAGTCTTCAAGAAGGGTCGTCGAGCAGATGCGCAAAACTATAGACCTATATCTCTTACGTCGATCTCTTGTAGAATTTTAGAACATGTTTTTTTGCTCGCGTATCATGTCATTTCTGGAAACCCAGAATCTACTATGTAGGAATCAACATGGATTCCGGAAACAGCGATCGTGTGAGACCCAACTCGCCTTATTTGTTCATGAGACCCAGAAAATATTAGATACAGGCTCCCAGGTAGATGCTATTTTTCTTGACTTCCGGAAGGCGTTCGATACAGTTCCGCACTGTCGCCTGATAAAGAAAGTAAGAGCCTACGGAATATCAGACCAGCTGTGTGGCTGGATTGAAGAGTTTTTAGCAAACAGAACACAGCATGTTGTTATCAATGGAGAGACGTCTACAGACGTTAAAGTAACCTCTGGCGTGCCACAGGGGAGTGTTATGGGACCATTGCTTTTCACAATATATATAAATGACTTAGTAGATAGTGTCGGAAGTTCCATGCGGCTTTTCGCGGATGATGCTGTAGTATACAGAGAAGTTGCTGCATTAGAAAATTGTAGCGAAATACAGGAAGATCTGCAGCGGATAGGCACTTCGTGCAGGGAGTGGCAACTGACCCTTAACATAGACAAATGTAATGTATTGCGAATACATAGAAAGAAGGATCCTTTATTGTATGATTATATGATAGCGGAACAAACACTGGTAGCAGTTACTTCTGTAAAATATCTGGGAGTATGCGTACGGAACGATTTGAAGTGGAATGATCATATAAAACTAATTGTTGGTAAGGCGGGTACCAGGTTGAGATTCATTGGGAGAGTGCTTAGAAAATGTAGTCCATCAACAAAGGAGGTGGCTTACAAAACACTCGTTCGACCTATACTTGAGTATTGCTCATCAGTGTGGGATCCGTACCAGGTCGGGTTGACGGAGGAGATAGAGAAGATCCAAAGAAGAGCGGCGCGTTTCGTCACTGGGTTATTTGGTAACCGTGATAGCGTTACGGAGATGTTTAATAAACTCAAGTGGCAGACTCTGCAAGAGAGGCGCTCTGCATCGCGGTGTAGCTTGCTCGCCAGGTTTCGAGAGGGTGCGTTTCTGGATGAGGTATCGAATATATTGCTTCCCCCTACTTATACTTCCCGAGGAGATCACGAATGTAAAATTAGAGAGATTAGAGCGCGCACGGAGGCTTTCAGACAGTCGTTGTTCCCGCGAACCATACGCGACTGGAACAGGAAAGGGAGGTAATGACAGTGGCACGTAAAGTGCCCTCCGCCACACACCGTAGGGTGGCTTGCGGAGTATCAATGTAGATGTAGATGTAGATGTAGATCATGGTGTGGGGAGCGATCTCCTACACTGGCCGTACACCACTGGTGATCGTCGAGGGGACACTGAATAGTGCACGGTACATCCAAACCGTCATCGAACCCATCGTTCTACCATTCCTAGACCGGCAAGGGAACTTGCTGTTCCAACAGGACAATGCACGTCCGCATGTATCCCGTGCCACCCAACGTGCTCTAGAAGGCGTAAGTCAACAACCCTGGCCAGCAAGATCTCCGGATCTGTCCCCCATTGAGCATGTTTGGGACTGGATGAAGCGTCGTCTCACGCGGTCTGCACGTCCAGCACTAACGCTGGTCCAACTGAGGCGCCAGGTGGAAATGGCATGGCAAGCCGTTGCACAGGACTACATCCAGCATCTCTACGATCGTCTCCATGGGAGAATAGCAGCCTGCATTGCTGCGAAAGGTGGATATACACTGTACTAGTGCCGACATTGTGCATGCTCTGTTGCCTGTGTCTATGTGCCTGTGGTTCTGTCAATGTGATCATGTGATGTATCTGACCCCAGGAATGTGTCAATAAAGTTTCCCCTTCCTGGGACAATGAATTCACGGTGTTCTTATTTCAATTTCCAGGAGTGTATTTGTCCAATGAATACTCGTTTATCATGTGCATTTCTTCTTGATGTAGCAATTTTAATGGCCAGTAGTGTATGACCATCATGTACAGGTGAAAGGCTGGCACCAGTAGGGTTCGCTGGTGGCACGGTAAGTAAAGCGGACCACCGCAGACTACGAGGAGCAGAGCAGCCACACACAGCTGGTTGCCTAGATACGGCGTTGCGCGCTCGCCGCCTGGCCTCGGTTGCCCCCGGGGCTTCATCGGCCGCCCCCGCCGCCTCCATTATTTCATTAAGGAGCGCCGTTATATGGCCGCCCACTAATTGCTGCAGCCGCGGGGCAAGCTCTCTTTCCTCTCTTCTGCCCAGCTTCACACACACGAACTGCTACACACACAAACACACACACACACAGAAGCACACGCACACACTACCCGTCCAGCACACTAGAGCCGACGCGTGGTGCAAGTCTTGCTTAATTTCTTTCATTTTTAAGCCATCTCTCTTGTGACTGGTTTGATGCGGGGCACCACCAATTCCTCGCCTGTGCCAAACTCTTCATCTCAGACTACTACTCGCAGACTACACTGTGTGATCAAAAGTATCCGGACACCTGGTTGAAAATGACTTGCAAGTTCGCAGCAGTAATGCTGGAATTAAGTATGGTGTTGGTTCTAACAATACCACTACTTGCAAAGTAGGTTAGTAATCAGATTAATAATGTCGCTCACGCAGCACATGTTCGCTTTATCGGGCAACAACAAAGTTATTGACTGTGGATGGTATCGTCAGAATGGAAATAATGAAGTCGCTGTAAAAAAGTCATTAATTTTGGCACTTGTCTTGAATGGATTCTCACGTAGATTTCGTCGAAGTTATTATGGCTCATCTTGTTGATTCTAGGGTGATTCCACTTTGACTGCTAGGAGGCCCACATCTATATTTTATCTACACTCCTGGAAATTGAAATAAGAACACCGTGAATTCATTGTCCCAGGAAGGGGAAACTTTATTGACACATTCCTGGGGTCAGATACATCACATGATCACACTGACAGAACCACAGGCACATAGACACAGGCAACAGAGCATGCACAATGTCGGCACTAGTACAGTGTATATCCACCTTTCGCAGCAATGCAGGCTGCTATTCTCCCATGGAGACGATCGTAGAGATGCTGGATGTAGTCCTGTGGAACGGCTTGCCATGCCATTTCCACCTGGCGCCTCAGTTGGACCAGCGTTCGTGCTGGACGTGCAGACCGCGTGAGACGACGCTTCATCTAGTCCCAAACATGCTCAATGGGGGACAGATCCGGAGATCTTGCTGGCCAGGGTAGTTGACTTACACCTTCTAGAGCACGTTGGGTGGCACGTGATACATGCGGACGTGCATTGTCCTGTTGGAACAGCAAGTTCCCTTGCCGGTCTAGGAATGGTAGAACGATGGGTTCGATGACGGTTTGGATGTACCGTGCACTATTCAGTGTCCCCTCGACGATCACCAGTGGTGTACGGCCAGTGTAGGAGATCGCTCCCCACACCATGATGCCGGGTGTTGGCCCTGTGTGCCTCGGTCGTATGCAGTCCTGATTGTGGCGCTCACCTGCACGGCGCCAAACACGCATACGACCATCATTGGCATCAAGGCAGAAGCGACTCTCATCGCTGAAGACGACACGTCTCCATTCGTCCCTCCATTCACGCCTGTCGCGACACCACTGGAGGCGGGCTGCACGATGTTGGGGCGTGAGCGGAAGACGGCCTAACGGTGTGCGGGACCGTAGCCCAGCTTCATGGAGACGGTTGCGAATGGTCCTCGCCGATACCCCAGGAGCAACAGTGTCCCTAATTTGCTGGGAAATGGCGGTGCGGTCCCCTACGGCACTGCGTAGGATCCTACGGTCTTGGCGTGCATCCGTGCGTCGCTGCGGTCCGGTCCCAGGTCGACGGGCACGTGCACCTTCCGCCGACCACTGGCGACAACATCGATGTACTGTGGAGACCTCACGCCCCACGTGTTGAGCAATTCGGCGGTACGTCCACCCGGCCTCCCGCATGCCCACTATACGCCCTCGCTCAAAGTCCGTCAACTGCACATACGGTTCACGTCCACGCTGTCGCGGTATGCTACCAGTGTTAAAGACTGCGATGGAGCTCCGTATGCCACGGCAAACTGGCTGACACTGACGGCGGCGGTGCACAAATGCTGCGCAGCTAGCGCCATTCGACGGCCAACACCGCGGTTCCTGGTGTGTCCGCTGTGCCGTGCGTGTGATCATTGCTTGTACAGCCCTCTCGCAGTGTCCGGAGCAAGTATGGTGGGTCTGACACACCGGTGTCAATGTGTCCTTTTTTCCATTTCCAGGAGTGTATTTCCTGTGTGTATTCCAATATCTGTCTTCCTCTACAATTTTTGCCCTCCACAGCTCCATCTAGCACCAAGGAAGTCATTCCCTCATGTCTTAGCAGATGTCCTTATCATCCCTTCTCCTTATCAGTGTTTTTCACACACTTCTTTTCTCTTCGATTCTACGCAGAACCTCCTCATTCCTTACCCTATCAGTCTACCTAATTTTCAGCTTTCGTCTGTAGCACCGTATCTCATATCCATCGAGTCTCTTCTGTTCCGGTTTTCCACCAGTCCTTGTTTCACTGCCAATGCAGTACTCCCCAACGTGCATTCTCAGAAATTTCTTCCTCAAATGAAGGCCTGTTTTTGAAATTAGTAGACTTCTCTTGGCCAGGAGTGCCCTTTTTGCCAGTGCTAGTCTGCTTTCTATGCCCGTCATTGGTTAATTTGCTGCCTGGGTAGCAGAATTGCTTAACTTCACCTACTTCGTTACCAGCAGTTGCTCGCTCTTCCGATTTTTGCTATACTTGTGACTACTTTCGTTTTTCTTCTATTTACTCTTAGTCCATATTCTGTACTCATTAGACTGTTCATTCCGTTCAGCAGATCATGTAATCCTTCTTCAGTTTCACTCAGGATAGCAATGTCATCAGCGAATCGCATCATTCATATCCTTTAACCTTGAATTTTATTCGCATTCGTGAATCTTTCTTTTTTTCAGCCATTACTTCCTCGATGTAAAGATCGAACAATAGGAGCAAAAGACTACACCCTTGTCTTACACACTTTTCAATCCGAGCACATCGTTCTTGGTCGTCCTCTCTTATTATTCCCTCTTCGCTCTTGTACATGTCGTACATTACACGTCTCTCCCTATAGCTTACCCCTGTATTTCTCGGAATTTCGAACGCCTTGCATCATTATACATTGTTGAACGCTTTTTCCAGGTCGACAAATCCTATGAAAGCGTCTTGATTTTTCTTCAGCCTTCCTTCCGTTATCAACCGCAACGTCAGAATTGCCTCTATGGCGCCTTTACCTTTCCTAAAGCCAAAGTGATCATCGTCTAATAAATCCTCAGTTTTCTTTTCCATTCTTTCATATATTTCTCTTGTCAGCAGCTTGGATGCATGTGTTGTTAAGCTGATGGCGCGATAATTCTCGCACTTGTCACCTCTTGCAATCTTCGAAATTGTGTGGATGATATTTCTCCGACAGACTCATACACTCTACACACCAACGTCAAAAGTCGTTTTGTTGCCACTTCCTCGAATGATTTTAGATATTCGGATAGAATTGGCTACTATACTTAAGACTGACACTTCAAATAAAAAAGGCTCTAAGAGCCATTAATACGGAGTTCCGAGGTTTATTTGAGCCCAATAACATATGAAAGTCTCAAACTGGTACAAATGAAAATGTTGTGCCAAATGTAACCAACGCATAGCGTGCGGTTTTACAGCCACTGCTGTGAGCATACTCCTCCCGAACAGGTCATGAACGCCCAGGGTACCGACCGGCCGCCGTGTCATCCTCAGCGGACAGGCGTCACTGGATGTGGATATGGAGAATCATGTGGTCAGCACACCGCTCTCCCGGCCGTATGTCAGCTTACGAGACCGGAGCCGTTACTTCTCAGTCGAGTAGCTCCTCAGTTTGCCTCACAAGGGCTGAGTGCACCCCGCTTGCCAACAGCGCTCGGCAGACCGGATGGTCACCCATCCGAGTGCTAGCCCAGCCCGACACCTCTTAACTTCGGTGATCTGACGGGAACCGGTGTTACACTGCGGCGAGGCCGTGCTGTCAGCTTCATGTTCCGCGCCCTTACTCCTCTGTGTCAGATAAAATGTCGGAGACAGCAGATATTTGTAACAGTATGACTTGACATAAATGACGAATTACAGGAGTAGGTACATCTTTAAAAAAAAAAAAAAAAAAAAAAAAAAAAAAGTGAAGCCCCTCCACGCCCACACCGGCATTACAGCGCCATCTATCACAAAGCGAAAAAAGTGGTCCAACTAAAACATTCATATTTCTTTACGTACTACACGAATATGTAATAAAAAATGGGGGTTCCTATTTCAAAAAATGCAGTTGATATCCGTTTGACCTATGGCAGCGCCATCTAGCGGGCCATTCCATAGCGCCATCTGGTTTCCCCCTTCAAGATAGACAAGTTCCGTTCTTTGTAGTTTTTTCGTTTGACGCTTATTTCGTGAGATGTTTGGCCCGGTCACTATCAACCTGTTAGCTTGTTCCATCTGCTCATACCTTAGTTAAAAGCCTGCAATGGGGCACCGTGTCAAGTGCTTTCCGGAAATCTAGAAATATGGAATCTGCCTGTTGTCCTTCGACCATAGTTCTCAGTGCATCATGCGAGAAAAGGGCAAGCTGAGTTTCGCATAAGCGACGCTCTTTCTAAAACCATGTTGATTCGTAGACATAAAGCTTGTCTCCAGAAAGTTTATTGTATTCGAACTGGGAATATGTTCAAGGATTCTGCAGCAAAGAGAATTTAGCGATGTTGGTCTGAGACTGCAGTGAGGACAAAACTGTAAAATGGAGGGAGTGAATACGAAGTTTCCTGTAATAAACGTATTCCGGCAAAACCTCGTCCAGCACAAGAGGTAGTCTCAATACGGATCGTTAACATAGACCATAACAGCAGAATGTTAACATTCTTCAGTTACCGAATGTATTGTTGCAGAAGATGTAAAGGACACAATACAGCAATCACGACAATTAAAGCCATTTACCGGCAGTAGCATGCATGCATCTGATTGCTCACGTTTCAAGAAAGAGCAGCAAATCTAAACATGTCCAAAATACAGCAGCTGCAGCTATACAAGCATATGCATAAGACCAGAAGAAGCTTAAATGAAATGAGGAGTTCCTAGATAACAGGACGCAGCATGTCATTCTCAACTGAGAGAAGTCTTCCGAAGTAAGGGTGATTTCAGGTGTGCCGCAGGGGAGTGTCATAGGACCGTTGCTATTCACAATATACATAAATGACCTTATGGATGACATCGGAAGTTCGCTGAGGCTTTTTGCGGATGATGCTGTGGTGTATCGAGAGGTTGTAACAATGGAAAATTGTACTGAAATGCAGGAGGATCTGCAGCGAATTGACGCATAATGCAGGGAATGGCAATTAAATCTCAGTGTAGACAAGTGTAATGTGCTGCGAATACACAGAAAGATAGATCCTGTATCATTTAGCTACAAAATAGCAGGTCAGCAACTGGAAGCAGTTAATTCCATAAATTATCTGGGAGTATGCATTAGGAGTGATTTAAAATGGAATGATCATATAATGTTGATCGTCGGTAAAGCAGATGCCAGACTGAGATTCATTGGAAGAATCCTAAGGAAATGGAATCCGAAAACAAAGGAAGTAGGTTACAGTACGCTTGTTCGCCCACTGCTCGAATACTGCTCAGCAGTGTGGGATCCGTACCAGATAGGGTTGATAGAAGATATAGAGAAGATCCAACGGAGAGCAGCGCGCTTCGTTACAGGATGATTTAGTAATCGCGAAAGCGTTACGGAGATGATAGATAAACTCCAGTGGAAGACTCTGCAGGAGAGACGCTCAGTAGCTCGGTACGGGCTTTTGTCAAAGTTTCGAGAACATACGTTCACCGAAGAGTCAAGCAGTATATTGCTCCCTCCTACGTATATCTCGCGAAGAGACCGTGAGGATAAAATCAGAGAGATTAGAGCCCACACAGAGGCATACCGACAATCCTTCTTTCCACGAACAATACGAGACTGGAATAGAAGGGAGAACCGATAGAGGTACTCAAGGTACCCTCCGCCACACACCGTCAGGTGGCTTGCGGAGTACGGATGTAGATGTAGACGCAGAAATTTGTATTCCTATTTTGAGAAATGGTGTCAGAATACGGGACGTGAAGGAAATGCAACTACGCGCCATGGATGTTACAAGCCACAAGAAAGATTTGATTCAAATATGGCATTACCTGACAAATGGTGAACACATACAGTTTTAGAAAAGCAGAATGAAGCGTTACTATCCTTTTGATAACTATTAAAGTAACGCACTTAGAGCTTTTTATTGCATTCTCAGTTTCGGTAAGTTTTTCATACTGTTGCTGTTGATGTAGTCTTCGCTCTTAACACTTGTTTGATGCAGCTCTCCATGCTACTCTACTCTGTGCAAGCCTCTTCTCCTCTGCACCCTACATTGTTCTGAATCTGCTTAGTGTATTCGTCGCTTGGTCTCTCTTACGATTTTTACACCCGATAGCCTCCAGTACTAAATTGCTGATCCCTTGATGTCTCAGAGTATGTCCTATCAACGGATCCCTTCTTTCGGTCTAGTTTTACCACAAATTTCTCTTCTCCGCAATTCTGTTCAGCTCTTCCTCATTAGTTATGTGATCTACCCATCTAATCTTCAGCATTCTTCTGTAGCACCACATTTCGAAAGCTTCTATTCTCTTCTTGTCTAAACTATTTATCGTCCATGTTTCACTTCCATACATAGCTACGCTCCATACAAATACTTTCAGAAACGACTTCCTGACACTTTATACTCGATGTTAAAAAATTTCTCTTCTTCAGAAACGCTTTCCTTGCCATAGCCAGTCTGCATTTTAAATCCTGCCTACTTCGACCAACATCCGTTACTTTGCCTCTCAAGTAGCAAAACTCATCTCCTACTTGAGGTGTCTCATTTCCTAATCTAATACCCCCAACATCTCCTTATTTTATTAGTGTACACTCTGTTACTGTCCTTCTGCTTTTGTTGCTATCCATCTTATATCCTCCTCTCAAGACACTGTCCATTCCGTTCAACTGCTCTTTCAGGTCGTTTGCTGTCTCTGACAGAATTACAATGTCATCGGCAAACCTCAAAGTTTTTATTTCTTCTCCCTGGACTTTAATTCGTACTTCAAATTTTTCTTTTCTGTCCTTTACTTTTTGCTCAATATACAGATTGAGTAACATCGGGGCTAGCCCACAACTGGGTCTCACACAAATGCTAGAAACGTAGGTTTGCCTCTCCTTAATCTTTCTTCTAAGATAAGTCTTAATGTCAGTATTGTCTCACGTGTTCCAACATTTCCTCGGAATCCAAACTGATCTTCCCCAGTTTTTTTCTATTCGTCTGTAAAGAATTCGTGTCAGTATTTTGCAGCTGTGACTTATTAAATTGATAGTTCGGTAATTTTCACACCTGTCAACACCTGCTTTCTTTGGGATTGGAATTATTATATTCTTCATGAAGTCTGAGGGTATTTCGCATGTCTTATACATCTTGCTCACCGGTTGGTAGAGTTTTGCAGGGCTGGCTCTCCCAAGGCTATCAGTAGTTCTAATGGAATGTTGTCTACTCCGGGGGCGTTGTTTCGACTTAGGTCTTTCAGTGCTCTGTCAAATTCTTCACGCAGTATCATATCTCTCTTTTCATCTTCACCTACGTCCCATTTCCTTAATATTGCCCTCGAGTACAACGCCCTTGTTCAGAGCGTCTATATACTCCTTCCACCTTCCTGCTTTCCATTCTTTGCTTAGAACTGGTTTTCCATCTGAGCTCTTGATATTCATACTAGTCGTTCTCTGTCCTCCAAAGGTCTTTTTAATTTTCCTGTTGGCAGTATCTGTCTTACGCGTAGTGATATATGCCTTTACGTCCGTATCTTTGTCCTCTAGCCAATTCTTCTTGGCCATTTTGCACTTCCTGCCGATCTCATTTTTGAGACACATGCAAAATTTTAAATTTGTACATTAATAAGTATGGCTGTAATGATTTTTCACATGAATATTTACATTTTCCGTCACAACCCCCCTTAAGATCCGATGATGGCAACATTGCTCTGTCGAAACCGGCCAATCGATGAAATGCTTTAAAAATGTTTCGCTTTCACAAATGTTTCTTAGGTCCGCCATGTTTAACACTGCTACGTCTCCTTGGTCACGAAAGCCTTTTACTCGGTTACCGTATGACGTAGGTTCTCGTCTGTCTCACTCGCACCCTACAGCGCATAGGCCTCAATAGACAATAGACGCCTGTGAGTTTTCCCATTTCGTGGTGAATCTACGCCCGTTGTGGCACGCGGTCCGGGACAACAGGGTTCGTTTCACTATTCCCGTACGCTGACTCTTTCGGCCAAATATTTAAATGATAGCGCAATGCTCGTTAACTCACAAGTTTTAGCCGTTTTGTAAATATACATATTCATTTCCACATCTCGGACAAGATCTCGGTAGAGACAAATGGTTCAAATGGGTCTGAGCACTATGGGACCTAACTTTTGAGGTCCCCTAGAACTTAGAACTACTTAAACCTAAGTAACCTAAGGACATCACACAGATCCATGCCAGAGGCAGGATTCGAACCTGCGACCGTTGCGGTCGCGCGGTTCCAGACTGTAGCGCCTAGAACCGCTCGACCAATCCGGCCGGCGATGAAATGCTTTTTTAGCGATCTTTGCTAGTGAAGTTTCCCTTCAGTGACCGCTGGCAGAGTAATATTTCAGATTTATTCGTGAGCCAGAAGACAAGGTAATACATTCTGCCGGAGGTTGCCCGGGACGGCTTGATGAGTGTAAAGACAGTTTCTGCCACAGCTGGACGGGTCGCCGGGTGTACGGGTACGTGCCAGGAACGGAGCGAAAATCGCACTCTAGTCTAAAGATAGGACGCCGTCTGCGAACAAAAAAAATCGTAATGTAGTTCTCCCTTTTTCTTGGGCTATCGCTTCGCCGTGCGTCACAAGTACACGCCACAAGGACACGCCTACGCCAGCAACGGCCATCAAGAAGTCCTCTCTCGTCCTCTCTGAGCGCAGTAGTTACGCGACTTTCGATTTCTGCCCTGATCACTGCGTCCCATCTGGACACCAGAAAATTTAATTGCCTTCGTGTACTAACAAGGGAACCTCCCCATCGCACCCCCCTCAGATTTAGTTATAAGTTGGCACAGTGGATAGGCCTTGAAAAACTGAACACAGATCAATTGAGAAAACAGGAAGAAGTTGTGTGGAACTGTGAAAAAATAAGCAAAATATACAAACTGAGTATTCCATGGGCCACATAGGCAACATAATGGACAATTTCAGTTCAGGAGCGCCGTGGTCCCGTGGTAGCGTGAGCAGCTGCGAAACGAGAAGTCCTTGGTTCAAATCTTCCATCGAGTGAAAACTTTAATTTTTTATTTTCAGTTTATGTGACAAACTCTTATGTTTTCATCACTTTTTTGGGAGTGATTATCACATCCACAAGAAAACCTAAATCGGGCAAGGTAGAAGAATCTTTTTACCCATTCGCCAAGTGTACAAGTTAGGTGGGTCGACAACATATTCCTGTCATGTGACGCACATGCCGTCACCAGTGTCGTATGGAATATATCAGACGTGTTTTCCTGGATCAAATGTTTTCGGTTCCCATTGGAGAGGCACGTCCTTTCGTCTACTAATCGCACGGTTCTGCGGTGCGGTCGCAAAACACAGACACTAAACTTATTACAGTGAACAGACACGTCAATGAACGAACGGACAGATCATAACTTTGCAAAAATAACGTAAGTAAACTTCTCGCTCGAGGGTGGACTTGAACCAAGGACCTCTCGCTCCGCAGCTACTCACGCTAACCACGGGACCACGGCGCTCCTGGGCTTACATCATCCTTGATGTTGCTTACGGTGCCCATGGACTACCACAACTTTAAAAATGTGTATTTCATGAAATAAACTTAATATAACCTTCTGTTATACATCATTACAAAGAGTATTTAGAAAGGTTTTTTTTTCACTCAAAAACAAGTTCAGAGATGTTCAATATGGCCCCCTCCAGACACTCGAGCAATATCAACCCGATATTCCAACTCGTTCCACACTCTCTGTAGCATATCAGGCGTAACAGTTTGGATAGCTGCTGTTATTTCTCGTTTCAAATCATCAATGGTGGCTGGGAGAGGTGGCCGAAACACCATATCCTTAACATACCCCCATAAGAAAAAATCGCAGGGGGTAAGATCAGGGCTTCTTGGAGGCCAGTGATGAAGTGCTCTGTCACGGGCTGCCTGGCGGCCGATCCATCGCCTCGGGTAGTTGACGTTCAGGTAGTTACGGACAGATCAGTGCCAATGTGGTGGCGCTCCATCCTGCTGAAATATGAATTGTTGTGCTTCTTGTTCGAGCTGAGGGAACAGCCAATTCTCTAACATCTCCAGATACTGTAGTCCAGTTACAGTAGCACCTTCGAAGAAAAAGGGACCAAAAACTTTATTGGCTGAAATGGCACAGAAAACGTTCACCTTAGGCGAGTTACGTGCAAACTGAGTTGTTTCCCGCGGATTCTCAGTGCCCCATATACAGACATTGTGACGGTTGACTTTCCCGTTAGTGTGGAAAGTTGCTTCATCACTAAACACAATCTTTGAAACGAAAGATTCATCTGTTTCCATTTGAGCAAGGATAAAATCACAGAAATCGATTCTTTTAATCTCATCAGCTGCAGACAGTGCTTGAACCAATTTGAGACGATAAGGTTTCATAACTAACCTTTTTCGTAGGACTCTCCATACAGTTGATTGTGGAATTTGCAGCTCTCTGCTAGCTCTGCGAGTCGATTTTCCTGGGCTGCGAACAAATGCTTGCTGGATGCGTGCTACATTTTCATCACTCGTTCTCGGCCGTCCAGAACTTTTCCCTTTGCACAAACACCCATTCTCTGTAAACTGTTTATACCAACGTTTAATACACCACCTATCAGGAGGTTTAACGCCATACTTCGTTCGAAATGCACGCTGAACAACTGTCGTCGATTCACTTCCGCCGTACTCAATAACACAAAAAGCTTTCTGTTGAGCGGTCGCCATCTTAGCATCAACTGACGCTGACGCCTAGTCAACAGCGCCTCAAGCGAACAAATGTACAACTAGACGAAACTTTATAGCTCCCTTAATTCGCCGACAGTTAGTGCTTAGCTCTGCCTTTTGTCGTTGCAGAGTTTTAAATTCCTAAAGTTGTGGTATTCTTTTTGAATCACCCTGTATGTTTCCAGTCGTCAACAATCCAATGCCGGCGTTGATGGGCCCAGGCGAGGCGTAAAGCTTCGTGTCGTGCAGTCATCGAGGGTACACGAGTGGGCCTTCAGCTCCGAAAGCCCATATCGATGATGTTTCGTTGAGTGGTTCGCACGCTGACACCTGTTGATGGCCTAGTACTGCAGCAGTTTGTGGAAGGGTTGCACTTCTGTCACGTTGAACGATCCTTTCACTCATCGTTGGTCCCGTTTTGCAGGATCTTTTTCCGGCCGCAGCGATGTCAGAAATTTGATGCTTTATCGGATTCACGGTACACCCGTGAAATGGTCGTACGCGAAAATCCCTTCATCGCAAACTCGGAGATGGTGTGTCCCATCCATCACGCGCCGGCTATAACACCACGCTCAAACTGACTTAAATCTTGATAACCTGCCATTGTAGCAGCAGTAACCGATCTAACAACTGCGCCAGACACTTGCTACCTTATACAGGGTGTTACAAAAAGGTACGGCCAAACTTTCAGGAAACATTCCTCACACACAAATAACGAAAAGATGTTATGTGGACATGTGTCCGGAAACGCTTAATTTCCATGTTAGAGCTCATTTTAGTTTCGTCAGTACTGTACTTCCTCGATTCACCGCCAGTTGGCCCAATTGAAGGAAGGTAATGTTGACTTCGGTGCTTGTGTTGACATGCGACTCATTGCTCTACAGTACTATCATCAAGCACATCAGTACGTAGCATCAACAGGTTAGTGTTCATCACGAACGTGGTTTCGCAGTCAGTGCAATGTTTACAAATGCGGAGTTGGCAGATGCCCATTTGATGTATGGATTAGCACGGGGCAATAGCCGTGGCGCGGTACGTTTGTATCGAGACAGATTTCCAGAACGAAGGTGTCCCGACAGGAAGACGTTCGAAGCAATTGATCGGCGTCTTAGGGAGCACGGAACATTCCAGCCTATGACTCGCGACTGGGGAAGACCTAGAACGACGAGGACACCTGCAATGGACGAGGTAATTCTTCGTGCAGTTGACAATAACCCGAATGTCAGCGGCAGAGAAGTTGCTGCTGTACAAGGTAACGTTGACCACGTCACTGTATGGAGAATGCTACGGGAGAACCAGTTGTTTCCGTACCGTGTACAGCGTGTGCAGGCACTATCAGCAGCTGATTGGCCTCCACGGGTACACTTCTGCGAATGGTTCATCCAACAACGTGTCAATCCTCATTTCAGTGCAAATGTTCTCTTTACGGATGAGACTTCATTCCAACGTGATCAAATTGTAAATTTTCACAATCAAGATGTGTGGCTGATGAGAATCCGCACGCAATTGTGCAATGACGTCATCAACACAGATTTTCTGCAATCGTTTGGGCAGGCATTGTTGGTGATGTCTTTGTTGGGCCCCATGTACTTCCACCTACGCTCAATGGAGCACGTTATCACGATTTTATACGGGATACTCTACCTGTGCTGCTAGAACATGTGCCTTTACAAGTACGACACAACATGTGGTTCATGCACGCTAGAGCTCCTGCACATTTCAGTCGAAGTGTTCGTACGCTTCTCAACAGCAGATTCGGTGGCCGATGGATTGGTAGAGGCGGACCAATTCAGTGGCCTCCACGCTCTCCTGAACTCAACCCTCTTGACTTTCATTTATGGGGGCATTTGAAAGCTGTTGTCTACGCAACCCCGGTACGAAATGTAGAGACTCTTCGTGCTCGTATTGTGGGCGGCTGTGATACAATACGCCATTCTGCAGGGCTGCATCAGCGTATCAGGGATTCCATGCGACGGAGGGTGGATGCATGTATCCTCGCTAACGGAGGACATTTTGAACATTTCCTGTAACAAAGTGTTTGAAGTCACGCTGGTACGTTCTGTTGCTGTGTGTTTCCATTCCATGATTAATGTGATTTGAAGAGGAGTAATAAACTGAGCTCTTAACATGGAAAGTAAGCGTTTCCGGACACATGTCCACATAACATATTTTCTTTCTTTGTGTGTGAGGAATGTTTCCTGAAAGTTTGGCCGTACCTTTTCGTAACACCCTGTATAGGGGTTGCCTACAGCAGCGCCGTATTCTGCCTGTTTACGTATCTCCGTATTTCAGTCTGGATGCCTAAACCTGTTTCTTTGGCGCTTCAGTGTAGTAGAGCAATTGCTAAAATAATGCTCCAGGCAGTCTACGGTCTCGCTTCTTAATTACATTTGCAATAGCTGCGCTACACGTAGAATATCGAGACAGAGCGAGGCGTTCATTTATCATGTGTGCTCGGCGTTGACCTTGGATGTTCGTCAGCGCGTGCGTGTGTAGTCATGACCAGAGGCACGTGCGGGTCCCCTTTGCCGAGGCTGAACGGTGTTGTGCGAATATCCGTACCGCGGCCGCGTAGAGGGCTGCTCGCGTCACTGAAGTCGCACTTCTGCTGCATGCAGATATTTCATTTCCAAGGGACGACGTCAAGAAAGGTATACAGCTGCATATTTTATCCATTGGTGTGTCGAAAGTTAGATTTATTAAAGACCCGCACATACACTACTGGCCATAAAAATTGCTACACCAAGAAGAAATGCAGATGATAAACAGGTATTCATTGGACAAATATATTATACTAGACCTGACATGTGAGCACATTTTCACCCAATTTGCGTGCATAGATCCTGAGAGCTCAGTACCCAGAACAACCACCTCTGGCCGTAATAACGGCATTGATACGCCTAGGTATTGAGTCAAACAGAGCTCGGATGGCGTGTACAGGTACAGCTGCCCATGCAGCTTCAACACGATACCACAGTTCATCAAGAGTAGTTACTGGCGTATTGTGACGAGCCAGTTGCTCGGCCACCATTGACGTGACGTTTTCAGTTGGTGATAGATCTGGAGAATGTGCTGGCCAAGGCAGCAGTCGAACATTTTCTGTATCCAGAAAGGCACGTACAGCACCTGCAACATGCGGTCGTGCATTATCCTGCTGAAATGTAGGGTTTTGCAGGGATCGAATGAAGGGTAGAGCCACGGGTCGTAACACATTTGAAATGTAACTTCCACTGTTCAAGTGCCGTCAACGCGAACAAGAGGCGACCGAGACGTGTAACCAATGCCAGTATGGCGATGACGAATACACGCTTCCAATGTGCGTTCACCGCGATGTCGCCAAAGACGGATGCGACCATCGTGATGCTGTAAGCAGAACCTGGATTCATCCGAAAAAAATGACGTTTTGCCATTCGTGCACCCAGGTTCGTCGTCGAGTACACCATCAGAGACGCTCTGTCTGTGATGCAGCGTCAAGGGTAACCGCAGCCACGGTCTCCGCGCTGATAGTCCGTACTGCTGCAAACGTTGTCAAACTGTTCGTGCAGATGCTTGTTGTCTTGCAGACGTCCCCATCTGTTGACTCAGGGCTCGAGACGTGGCTGCACGATCCGTTACAGCCGTGCGGATAAGATGCCTGTCATCTCGACTACTAGTGATACGAGGCCGTTGGGATCCAGCACGACGTTCCGTATTATCCTCCTGAACCCACCGCTTCCATATTCTGCTAACAATCATTGGATCTCGACCAACGCGAGCAGCAATGTCGCGATACGATAAACCACAATCGCGGTAGGCCACAATCCGACCTTTATCAAAGTCGGAAACGTGATGGTACGCATTTTTCCTCCTTACGCGAGGCATCACAGCAACGTTTCACGAGCAACGCCGGTCAACTGCTGTTTGTGTATGAGAAATCGGTTGGAAACTTTGCTCATGTAAGCACGTTGTTTGTGTCGCCAGGGGCGGCAACCTTGTGTGAATGTTTTGAAAAGCTAATCATTTGCATATCACAGCATCTTTTTCCTGTCGGTTAAATTTCGCGTCTGTAGCAAGTCATCTTCGTGGTGTAGCAATTTTAATGGCCAGTAGTGTAGAGGGCCTATAACACTTCTTTGGGGAAAGCAGGATATTACTTCTTGATGACTTTCCGTCTATTATTACGAACTGTGATCAAAGTCACGTGACTGACGGAGGGCCCTATGCGCACATCAACTGATCGACCGACGTATTAGACTGTGTAGGCCAACCGAGCGACCAACAAACATTTCTTGCCAGGCTGACGATGGCGTATGACCATGCAACAGCCTACTCCACCCCCCCTCCCGCCCTATAAGGATAGGGCAGGGATGCAGTCACTGAGTGAAATCGGTGGAGGCGTGTGTATCCTGCACACGAAATCTGACGGATGGTGTGTTTCTGCTTTTTTAGAATATAAAAATTCTCATCTGGGAGAATGTGAATGCTCTCTCCGTGGTTATTCCTGCACCATGGCCTAACCAGCGGAACGCGAACACAGCAGTGCAGCTTGTAATTCTAGGAAGTGGCGTAGCGGAGCGCAGCCTAGGCTAGACCACGACCCGTGACCGCTCGCCAGCCAGCACGCGGTCGCGGCGTGACACTCAGCTGTTTCCCCCCACCACTTCCGCCGCCGTTGCCGGCCGGTTCCCCCACCACTGCCTCCGACGCGAGACGTCACCGCGTGCTGCCGGCCCGGGTGGTGGGGGGCGATAGGGACCGGCGCGGTGTAGCGCGTCGCTCGGAAGTTGGCAACCCTGCGCGCCCAGGCGTCGCTGTCAGTTGTAGCTGGGATCTTCGCCGGCAGCGGCTACAGCAACGGGCGGACGCAGGTAAACGCAGCGAACGGCGCGCAGCCACAGAGAAAAACCTCGTCTTCCTACGAGCCTCCGCTGAACCTGCTCCACACTGGAAGCCAATGAAAGCGAACCAATTTTCGCCGGCGTTCGTTACCGTTCATTTATACCTGTGAACAAGAGTTTACACTAGAGGAACGTAGCCTATGAACGCTGCTTTATCGTTTTTGCCTCTAAGAATCGGCACGCAGCGTACAATACCACACAGGGTGGAGAAAAAAAAACTTCGCGGCGTGATTCCTTACATATTAGCAATACAAAAAAGGCTGTTACAAAATTTCGTCCTGCGCATCTTTCGGGCGGTGAATAGACGTTAAAGATTGGCAGTCTGGCAATACTGTAATCACATGTGCGCTAACTAACTCTGTCAGGATAGAGCTGTAGTGTTCATCTACATCATATTCCGCAAGCCACCTAATGGTGTGTGGCGGAGGGTACATTCGGTACCACTATCTGATCCCTTCAACCCGCCGGCATTGTAGCTCATGGTGTTCGGTCGGAGGGTTACGTGCCCTCTCTAATAATAATAATAATAATTATAATAATAAAAAGAAACTGATTTAATCGATCAACTACGAACTTCAATGGATGCCTTACGTCCACACCGAGCAGATGCAACGAACAAAAGCGAACAAAATGAGATTAAAAGCCGGCCGTTGTGACCGAGCGTTTCTAGGCGCTTCAGTCTGGAACCGCGCGACCGCTACGGTCGCAGGTTCGAATACTGCCTTGGGCATGGATGTGTGTGATGTCCTTAGGTCAGTTAGGTTTAAGTAGTTCTAAGTTCTAGGGGACTGATGACCTCAGCTGTTAAGTCCCATAGTGCTCAGAGCCATTTTTGAGATTAAAAAAAAAAATTCTCGAATTTTCTCATCGTGGTCAGTACGCGAGATGTATGTGGGGGGGGGGGGGGGGGGGGAGAGGTCATCTGTCGCAGGATTCGAACCAGCGACCGTAGCGGTCGCTCGGCTGCAAACTGTAGCGCCTAGAACCGCATGGCCACTCCGGCCGGCAATTTCAATACTAACTCTATCGGTGATGCATAATGCCTCTCTTGTAACGTCTGCCAGTGGAGTTTGTTTAGCGTCTCCGTAACGCTCTCTCGCCAGCTAAACGACCCCGTCACGAAACGCGCCGCTCTTCGTTGGATCTTCTCTACCTCCTCTATCAGTTCTACCTGATAGGCATCCCAGATAGACGAACAATTCTCAAGAATCGGGCGAACAAGCGCCGTATAAGCCATTTCTATCGTGGATGAGTTACATTTCCTTAAGATTCTTCCGATGTATCTGAGTCTGGTGTCTGCTTTTCCCACTATGTTTTTTATATGGTCATTCCACTTGCGGTTGCTCTGGATAGTTACGCCTAGATATTTTACGGCAGACACTGTCTCCAGTTGTTTGTCATCAATAGTGTAGCTGTAGAGTAGTGGATTTCTTTTCCTATGTATGCGCAATATGTTACATTTATTTACCTTCAAGGTCAACTGCCAGAGTCTGCAAATGGTTCAAATGGCTCTGAGCACTATGGGACTTAACATCTTGAGGTCATCAGTCCCCTAGAACTACTTAAATCTAAAACCTAAGGACATGACACACATCCATGACCGAGGCAGGATTCGAACCTGCGACCGTAGCAGTCGCGCGGTTCCGGATTGAAGCGCCTAGAACCGCTCGGCCACCGCGGCCGGCCCACAGTCTGCACCATTCTTCTCCGCAGGTCGTTCTGCAAATTCTTACTATCTTTTGGCGTTGCTACTTCGATATAAATAACTGCATCATCTGCGAACAGCCTTAAAGAGCATCCGACCTTTCTACTAGATAATTCATATGCATTGTATACAGCATTGGTCCTATGACACTTACCTGTCTTGCTCCGGATATTACCTTTACATCTGGCGATTTAGTTCCGTTAAGAGCGACGTGTTGAGTTCTATCTGCTAGAACGTCTTGAATCCAATCGCAAGTCAGCTCCGATACTCCGTAAGCTCGTATTTTTTTCATGAAACGACAATGCGGAACGGTGTCAAGTGCCTTACTGAAATCAAGGAACACGGCATCAGCCTGAGTGCCGCTGTCCACTGCGCTGTGGATCTCACCGAGGAACAGAGCGAGCTGAGTTTCGCAGGATCTCTGTTTGCGGAATCCATATTGATTTTTATAGAGGAGATGTTCATTCTCCTAGAACGTCATAATTCATGAGCATAAAACACGTTCCATAATTCTACAACAGATTGACGCCAACGATATAGCTCTATAATTGTCTGGATCTGCCTTACGGCCTTTCTTAAAAGCGAGAATGACCTGCGTTTTTTTCCAGTTGTTAGGACCTTTCGTTATTGTGCGGTTGGTGCAGCGGACAGTGTTTTGGGTTAGCATGCAAGGTTCGATTCTGGTTCTAGGCTTATTTTATTTTATTGCTGAATGTAGTCTGCGTGGTAGGGTATCTGGCGTCTTAATCGTCAAACAACGATTACAGTGGGTCTAACTGGCTCTGAACACTATGGGACTTAACAGCTGACCGAGCGAGGTGGCGCAGTGATTAGCACACTGGACTCGCGTTCGGGAGGACGACGGTTCAATCCCGTCTCCGGCCATCCTGATTTAGGTTTTCCGTGATTTCCCTAAATCGTTTCAGGCAAATGCCGGGATGGTTCCTTTGAAAGGGCACGGCCGATTTCCTTCCCAATCCTTCCCTAACCCGAGCTTGCGCTCCGTCTCTAATGACCTAGTTGTCGACGGGACGTTAAACACCACTAACCTAACTTAACAGCTGAGGTCATCAGTCCCCTAGAACTTAGAACTACTCAAACCTAACTAACCTAAGGACATCACACACATCCATGCCCGAGGCAGGATTCGAACCTGCGACCGTAGCGGTCACGCGGTTCCAGACTGAAGCGCCTAGAACCGCTCGGTCACAGCGGCCGGCCTGCAGTGGGTCTTCTACAGTTACTTACTACAAACACAGAAATGGACGTGCAATCGATTTCATTGGTCACCTTATAAAGAAACCTTTTGCACGTCGTGGACACGAATTGTTTCGCGCCACTGCATGTACTAGATTCCAAAATTGTTTTGTGTGTACCCTTCCCTAATGGCCCCATCGGTTAATACCGACTATTATTCCTGCCACGTTCAGATCGTTACATTTCGTTACATTTCGTTAGGGCCTTACGTGACCGTTACTGCTAGTAACGGCTTTGCAAATAATTTCAACGGGACTATTGGGGGAGGGTACAAAGAAAACAAGTTTGAAATCTAGTAGATGCACTGGCGCTAAAGAATTCCTTAAAAGCTCACCAATGGATCGATTCCAATTCCATTTCTGCGTTCGTAGTACGTAGCTGCAAATGTATTGTATAAGACCAAATGTAATTATTGTATGACGAATAAAGAACCCAGTTACCGTACCATGCAGACTTCATGTAGCACATAAAAGGAAATAAGCCTAGAACCAGAATCGAACCCTCGACCTGTTTCACGCTAGCACAAAACGCTATTCTCTACACCAATTGCACAACATGACTGCTCTATCTGCTGACAATTGTGGTTACCGTACGTGTGATTACCGTGTTGCCAGATTGCCTATCTTTAACGCCCATCTACTGCTCGAATCATGTGCAGAACGAAATTTTGTGAGAGACATTTTTGTACTGCTAATGTGTGAGGAACCGCGCTGCGAAATCCGTGTGCGCGAATTTTTCTTTACCCTGTGTAATTCGAACCGCGATTCAAAGCTCTGACATTCAGACGAATGTTTTGCATGACGAGAGCACTTATTCACAAAGTAAGCGAAATGGCGTGGAAAAGAATAATTTAGGTGTCTCAATTTGAACGTAAGCGTCAAATGTGTAGAGGTAAAGCACTTAATAGCAAGCCGGTCGGGGTGGCCGAGCGGTTCTAGGCGCTACAGTCTGGAACTGCGCGAATTCCAGGACAGGTTCGAATCCTGCCTCGGGCATGGACGTGTGTGATGTCCTTAGGTTAGTCAGGTTTAAGTATTTCTAAGTTCTAGGGGACTGATGACCACAGAAGTTAAGTCCCATAGTACTCAGAGCCATTTGAACCATTTTTGAACTTTATAGCAGTTTCACCTTTCGTTAGCGTTGTTCCAGAAGTTTGGACGTATGGCTGGTGACGCTTTTCGCTGTTGAAAACGAAATTTAAAGGCACAAAATTTATATCCGACGACCAGCGTTACCTAAAGAAAGCGTGGTTATTAGCAACTGAAGACATTTACGTTACTGACTGTTTCGCGCTTCAATAACTGCCTTACAAAGGTGTCCCAGGGGAAATGGTCAGTATTCAGGGACATGACAAGAACGATCATTCTAACAAGGGAACCTCCCCATCGCACCCCCCTCAGATTTAGTTATAAGTTGGCACAGTGGATAGGCCTTGAAAAACTGAACACAGATCAATCGAGAAAACAGGAAGAAGTTGTGTGGAACTATGAAAAAAATAAGCAAAATATACAAACTGAGTAGTCTATGTGCAACATACGCAACATCAAGGACAGCGTGAGATCAGGAGCGCCGTGGTCCCGTGGTTGGCGTGAGCAGCAGTGAAACGAGAGATCCTTGGTTCAAGTCCTCCCTCGAGTGAAAAATTCATTTGTTGCAGTTTATGTGACACACTCTTACGTTTTCATCACTTTTTGGGAGTGATTATCACATCCACAAGAAAACCTAAATCGGGCAAGGTAGAAGAATCTTTTTACCTACTCGCCAAGTGTACAAGTTAGGTGGGTCGACAACATATTCCTGTCATGTGACGCACATGCCGTCACCAGTGTCGTATGGAATATATCAGACGTGTTTTCCTGTGGAGGAATCGGTTGACCTATGACCTTGTGATCAAATGTTTTCGGTTCCCATTGGAGAGGCACGTCCTTTCGTCTACTAATCGCACGGTTTTGCAGTGCGGTCGCAAAACACAGACACTAAACTTATTACAGTGAACAGAGACGTCAATAAACGAACGGACAGATCATAACTTTGCGAAAATAAAGAAAGTAAAATTTTCACTCGAGGGAAGACTTGAACCAAGGACCTCTCGTTCCGCAGCTGCTCACACTAACCACGGGACCACGGCGCTCCTGAGCTCAGATTGTCCTTGATGTTGCGTATCTTGCGCATGGACTACTCAGTTTGTATATTTTGCTTATTTTTTCATAGTTCCATACAACTTCTTCCTGTTTTCTCGATCGATCTGTGTTCAGTTTTTCAAGTCCTATCCACTGTGCCAAATTATAACTAAATCTGAGGGGGGTGCGATGGGGAGGTTCCCTTGTTAGTGAACTCTACACGCTGCACACGACTGAGGATCTGCTTCGTGGTGGGATTTATAGAATACGATGCCCGAATAAATGAACACATGGACACTGTTTTCCTGCGTGATATGCAATGCCATATTCACGTATTATCATAGTGACAGGCGAAATCTTGAACAAATGTCGCGTATCAGCAGATTGAAATGTTTGGGGTCTGTACTCAACAATTCGGCGCCCCGTGTGATTAAGCCTCGTCTGCACCAGAGCGAACACAAGCGAACGAGAATTATGGTCTCTATTATCATAGTGAACAGGCGAAATCTTTAACAAAAGTCGCGTATCAGCAGACGCAACAGATTGAAATTTTTGGGGTCTGTACTCAACATTCGGCGCCCCGTGTGATAAAGCCTCGTCTACCATAGACCGAACACAAGTGAACGAGAATTATGGTCTCTGGTGTGAGAGCGGTAAGCGAGCGCCAGCGACCTGCGTTCGGTCATGTTCGGTTCGTATTCGCTCGTGTACAGGTGGCTGTCGGTCTTCGAGCGAAAGATCAAAGGAAGCTGACGCCCTCTTTACACCGCCGCTGGCAGTACGGAAAGCTTTCGTGTGCTGTCTTGTCCGCTTCTGGAGTTTCTGACACGATTTGCGTCGGCGATGGAGTGGTCAGAAGAAGAATGTAATATCGCTGACGGACGATACGTGCTTCGTCGTAAATTTGTCGTAAGATCTTATGGGACTTAACAGCTAAGGTCATCGGTCCCTAAGCTTACACACTACTTAACCTAAATTATCCTAAGGACAAACACACACACCCATGCCCGAGGGAGGACTCGCTCTGCCGGGACCAGCCGCACAGTCCATGACTGCAGCGCCGCAAACCGCTCGGCTAATCCCGCGCGGCACAAAGAAATCCCCAACCCAGTCACAAACCCCACTCAATTCCTCTGTACGATCGTCCTTTCGTCAAGAATCGTCTGTGTGGTGTGTTTCGCAAGTATGTGGGACCCGAAAATTTGCACGGGAATTCGGAAATTTTCGATGGGATATCACTTCTGTCCGTCAACTTTGTTAGCTATTTTCCTTCCGACAATGACGATACGAATTATATTGCATTTGTCACGCGCAAACACTAGCTATGTATTTATTCAGACATCATGTTCTATGAATCCCGATTTTATGTACATCAACTCGAAGTGTATCGACTCAAGGATATTTCTTAATGGCAATAATGATGTAGTACAATATGTGGATGTATCTCTATTAAATCTACCGGTTTCGGAATAACAACAGACCAACATCATGTATTAAAAAAAGGGACAATGTTAATTGTGTGTCCAAGCGTGATTGCTATGTTAACGTTATAGATCGACTGCATTAAAATTATAGAATACAGCAAGCTATCCCAAATACAGAGTGTAACGATAATTGGTTACAACGTACCACAGTGTTGATGTGGAACTGGAGACGAACAGTTTGATACAGAAAGACGCCTAAATCGGCATGCAAAAACCACCAAATCTACAACGCATACTTACCGTGCAAAGTTTGCATTGCTCGCTAGCTCTTTGCGCGCAAATTATTAGTCCTAGAGAACTGAAAAGGACCTCATTTGTAGGAAATTTAATATAGTTTATTTGTATACTGTTATTCAAGAAAAGATTAAGGAATTACGTTCAACTGTTGCAACACCTCTATACTCACCCCTTCCCACCGCCCCCTTCCATTTCCACCGAACGGAATTTTTAGTATATTGTTGACGATCGCACTTCCTGCTAGCAGCATATAAAAATTTACGACTATAACAATTGCTAGACATATTTGATATTTTTGGTCGTCATTGAGAGGGCTATTATTACTAAGTATACAAGGTGTATATTTTAAGTTGACAAACCAGAATAACTCGAAAAATATGCTTCACACGAAAAAATGTGTAGAATTCAAAGTTGATTATTTTCGTGGGGGACATCTGCTGGTGCTAAAATTAGCCTGGGTTTGGGGCGGGAGTATTTTAAATTTTCAAGTGGGAACCCCCATTTTTTATTGCAGACTCATATTCTTCATCAAAAACTACGTACATTTTGTCTAACAAGGAGAGGCCGCCAATTGTGAAATTCAGATCCGATTCATACTGCGCATAATAAAAGCTCATGGCCAGAGGTGTAATGTGGCAAAGCTCTAAGATGCACTTCTCAGCCGTTGTCGAGAAAATCGACAGTTAAAAGAAACCGTTGCGGTGAAATACTCTCTACGATTACTAATTTTCTACACCGTCGTGACGCAGCGGTAAGCGCTCGGGTTCGTAATTCGAAGGCCGCCTGTTCGAATCTCGCGCCACGCAATTTTTTTATTAGTTTTATGTAATTCAAATATATATATATATATAAAACTATTAATGAATTGCTTATGCATGTTGGTGAAGGCGGATCGCTCTCCAATTGTACTGCCTCCATTTTTCCGTTTGTTTAACTGGGTATACCAAAGCTCTCACGTCCGCACTGATTTTCGACGATGTTACAAGTTGCGCTAGGGACCGCATCTACCTTCTTTCGAAGTTAGCAGGCAACTACGCTGTTATGCGGCGGCTCGTTTCGGCCCATTCAACATCTGTCCTTCAAGTGTAACGAGCGAGTAACGGAGTTTATATTTCATACCTGCCACAGCAAATTTGTGTTCGTGGGGTCTCTATTCTAATTCGAACGTTTGACTTACGCTATACGTATTCGTTTCGGAATATCGTTTCTACGTCTTCCGTTGACTATACGTGGTTAACATTATGAAGATAATTAATAACATTTGTGAAATACAACTTTGTTTGCGGAAAACATAATGATGTTCGAAGTCGCCAGTTTTTCCACGACAAACGACTTTCAACAACTTATTATATGCATAATTGTTGCAACTGATTGCCGGGAATTATATATATATATATATATATATATATATATATATATATATTTGAATTACGAAAAACAAATACTAAAAAAAAAGGTAGCATGGCGCGAGAATCGATCCGGCGACTTTCGGATTACGAATCCGACCGCTTACCGCTGCACCACGACGGTGTACAAAATTAGTAATCGTAGAGAGTATTTCACCGCAACGGTTTCTTTTAACTGTCGATTTTCTCGACAACGGCTGAGAAGTGCATCTTGGTGCTTTGCCACATTACACCTCTGGCCATGAGCTTTTATTATGCGCAGTATGAATCGGATCTGAATTTCACAATTGGCGGCCTCCCCTTGTAAGAGTGATTTCAGGTGTGCCGCAGGGGAGTGTCGTAGGACCGTTGCTATTCACAATATACATAAATGACCTTGTGGATGACATCGGAAGTTCACTGAGGCTTTTTGCGGATGATGCTGTGGTATATCGAGAGGTTGTAACATTGGAAAATTGTACTGAAATGCAGAAGATCCCTTATCATTTAGCTAAAATATAGCAGGTCAGCAACTGGAAGCAGGTAATTCCATAAATTATCTGGGAGTACGCATTAGGAGTGATTTAAAATGGAATGATCATATAAAGTTGATCGTCGGTAAAGCAGATGCCAGACTGAGATTCATTAGAAGAATCGTAACGAAATGCAATCCAAAAACAAAGGACGTAGGTTACAGTACGCTTGTTCACCCACTGCTCGAATACTGCTCAGCAGTGTGGGATCCGTACCAGATAGGGTTGATAGAAGAGATAGGGAGGATCCAACGGAGAGCAGCGCGCTTCGTTACAGGATCATTTAGTAATCGCGAAAGCGTTACGGAGGTGATAGGTAAACTCCAGTGGAAGACTCTGCAGGAGAGACACCAAACCACACACACAGAAATGCACACACATATGCATACACGAACAGACCACAGATACTTCAGTACTTACACTCATAGGGTTGGCAATAACATTCGATCTTTGGCAAAAACATTTGACAGTCGGCAACAGAAACCAAAACATGCATTAAAACAAGCGTTCAGTTCACAGTGCTGTCGAATGTGGAAAAAACCGCAAATTGGCGTTCATAAGAAGAAGAACAACACATAAAATGCAACAGGAGCGTAATATGTAAGAAATTGGCCACGCAACCTGTAAGTACAATTCAAAACATTACTACTTAATAGGAAATACCAACCACCAGAACTGTTTATAACCTATAGGCACAGTGACAAGAATGTAAATAAAATAGCTAACATATGTACATATTCCAGGCCACTGATGATGCCTTGCAGAAAATAAAGGCGAAACGCGTATGGCACTAAAATTGTGTTTCATTCAGTTGCTGTCAGACGGTCCACAAGTAAAAATTATCAATATACCGTAATTTCTCATTTCTCTCTTTATTTATTCTGATCATCACTAAACTTTTTTTTTTTTTTTTTTTTTTAGCACAACGCAATCTGACTTTCCGTAATCCCTACAAAAAAAATTGCCCTGACTAACAATAACCTATACCTTTCATGAATCACTTACCTAACAAAAATCTTCGTTACTCGAACTACTGCAATACAGAGAGCGCCAATACTGCCGGCTAAATAAAAGATTCTAACTACTGAAGGCACTAACTACTGATAGGCATAGTTAGCAAATGAAAGATTCCGGTAGAGAACAAATAATGTATTTACCTTAATAGTGTTCAAAAGTCACAATAAATATATCAGTTCATGACATCCAATCTTACAAATTTCCTTTTTCTGACGGACACACGTCCAGATCATCCGCTCTCAAAACTCTGCCACCTCTCTCCCCACATCCGCCACTGCTGGCGGCTCACCTCCAACTGCGCAATAGTGATGGGGAGCTCGCGAATGAGTCGTTGAAATGAACGCTTCACTCCAGTGAAGTGTGAACTAACGTCTCAATTTCAATGAACTGGTACTTCAAACTCTTCACAGATAACACACTCCACACGTTTTTCTAGTTCACTCACTCTCTTCCCCTCTCCCTCATCCCATTACATCGGCACTACGTCACTCATTCTCCCTTCACTTCAGTCCCCCCCTCCACTGCCTGTCGACGAATCGCGCCGCGTTTTTGGGAAACGATACGTTTGCGATGGGTTGTGCAGGTGAGGGGCGAGGGGAAGGCAGCATCAGCTGCTTCCTGCAGTGGTGACAACATTACCCGTGACTATTTGTGCAGTTCAGCTCTACTTCGCGTCTACCGGTAGCCTACCGTTGGCAGCGCTTGCGGACAAATGAATATTACAGATACAAATGAAGAGGCTGGCTGTGTGAGTACGCACAGCCAACATGAAAATAAGGGGTTTGTTAATAACACTGAAAGAGGGGTTTTACCTGAAATCGTACCAATGACTACAGGTGACAGTTTACGTTTTGAATCTGGCGGGTTATTATTCTCAACAAAAATAAAATCTACAGGAAAACTTCTGAACCGTTACTTAACGTAGCTATGTAGACTTTGTGACAGTGGTAAACATACTCATTCAATTTTGGATTAAATTTTAAAAGGAACATAAAATTGGACTGCATTTCGTAGGTAGCCGTAGTTTTCAGTCCATGAATACAACAAATAATATTTCACTTGGCAGATAAAGACTTTTTTGGGCGCTTCATGAGAAAATGGCGAGCAAGATAAAACGTAATACCTTCTTTATATGTGACATGCTTCTCTGCTTATCTTTCCTTTGTCCCCTTCGACCATGCTCTATTTAAGTTAACTCAGACGCTGTAAGAGCGTAAACCGTTGCGTGCACGTTACTGCATAGTTCGGCCATCTGTTGGTAAAATTATGAAGTATTACGAAGCTTCATTGTACGAGCGAGGCGAAGCGAGCGTAGCCGCGGCTGAGCGGCGAACTGGGCAACTTCGCCAGGCTTCCGTACTTCATTAATGAACTGCTTCATTTGGACGCTTCACGGCAAAGAGTGAAATGAATGAAGTAGTTCACGGGAATGAACGAGTTCGACCCATCTCTACTGCGCAACGCTACGCGCTGTTCACATCCAACTGCCCGACACTACAATAGCGAATATTGCAACAATGCCAACCAGCCACAGACTGCACACAGCACAGTCAGCGATTTTCATACAGAGCGCTACGTGGCCTTACCAGAATAACACTCTAAACAGCCTACTTACATAGGAAACAGCCTACTTACACTTTTTGATCGCCCCTTTGACACTGCGAAACGGATACCCTAAAGTTAAGATTCATTCCAGTACTACTGCACGACCTTGTGAATCGATGTCCGTTGTTAGTAAAATCCGACAATGACGCCTGTTCCAGAACAGCTTATGCGAGCGTTTTATAAGCCATGTCTTTCGTATACAGGGTGTTACAAAAAGGTACGGCCAAACTTTCAGGAAACATTCCTCACACACAAAGAAAGAAAATATGTTATGTGGACATGTGTCCGGAAACGCTTACGTTGCATGTTAGAGGTCATTTTATTACTTCGCTTCAAATCACATTAATCATGGAATGGAAACACACAGCAACAGAACGTACCAGCGTGACTTCAAACACCGTTACAGGAAATGTTCAAAATGTCCTCCGTTAGCAAGGTTACGTGCATCCACCCTCTGTCGCACGGAATCCCTGATGCGTTGATGCAGCCCTGGAGAATGGCGTATTGTATCACAGCCGGCCACAATACGAGCACGAAGAGTCTCTACATTTGGTACCGGGGTTGCGTAGACAAGAGCTTTCAAATGCCCCCATAAATGAAAGTCAAGAGGGTTGAGGTGAGGAGAGCGTGGAGGCCACGGAATTGGTCCGCCACTACCAATCCATCGGCCACCGAATCTGTTGTTGAGAACCGTACGAACACTTCGACTGAAATGTGCAGGAGCTCCATCGTGTATGAACCACATGTTGTGTCGTACTTGTAAAGGCACGAGTTCTAGCAGCACAGGTAGAGTATCCCGTATCAAATCGTGATAACATGCTCCATTGAGCGTAGGTGGAAGAACGTGGGGCCTAATCGAGACAACACCAACAATGCCTGCCCAAACGTTCACAGAAAATCTGTGTTGATGACGTGATTGCACAATTGCGTGCGGATTCTCGTCAGCCCACACATGTTGATTGTGAAAATTTACAATTTGATCACGTTGGAATGAAGCCTCATCCGTAAAGAGAACATTTGCACTGAAATGAGGATTGACACATTGTCGGATGAACCATTCGCAGAAGTGTACCCGTGGAGGCCAGTCAGCTGCTGATAGTGCCTGCACACGCTGTACACGGTACGGAAACAACTGGTTCTCCCGTAGCACTCTCCATACAGTGACGTGATCAACGTTACCTTGTTCAGCAGCAACGTCTCTGACACTGACATTAGGGTTATCGTCAACTGCACGAAGAATTGCCTCGTCCATTGCAGGTGTCCTCGTCGTTCTAGGTCTTCCCCAGTCGCGAGTCATAGGCTGGAATGTTCCGTGCTCCCTAAGACGCCGATCAATTGCTTCGAACGTCTTGCTGTCGGGACACCTTCGTTCTGGAAATCTGCCTCGATACAAACGTACCGCGCCACGGCTGTCGCCCCGTGCTAATCCATACATCAAATGGGCATCTGCCAACTCCGCATTTGTAAACATTGCACTGACTGCATAACCACGTTCGTGATGAACACTAACCTGTTGATGCTACGTACTGATGTGCTTGATGCTAGTACTATAGAGCAATGAGTCGCATGTCAACACAACCACCGAAGTCAACATTACCTTCCTTCAATTGGGCCAACTGGCGGTGAATCGAGGAAGTACAGTACATAGTGACGAAACTAAAATGAGCTCTAACATGGAAAGCAAGCGTTTCCGGACACATGTCCACATAACATCTTTTCTTTATTTGTGTTTGAGGAATGTTTCCTGAAAGTTTGGCCATACCCTTTTGTAACACCCTGTCCCAGCAATCAACAGAAGCCCGCCCGCTATTGCTGTGCGCCGCTGGGAATAATCGTCCTCGCTCCCCACACATTACTGGGACGTTTTATTTTTACCACTGTGTTGAGTCGCGAGTGCGCCGTGTGTGTCTGCTGGGACTCCAGCTAATTGCTTCGAGCAGGGGCTCCTGTTTACAACTGCCTTAAACTAAACCGTTGCGCTAATGTGTATACGTTGCTAGCAGGGGTTAACAAGGACTTCCCGTCACGGGGAGGTTCTTTGTTTTAGGAAGGAATGGAGCGGTGCCTCCCAACGATTCGAGGCATCTGGATAAAAAAAGGAAGCTGTAAATGTGATTACCCTTCGCTACTTGTAAGCTTCGAATGGGGGACCTTTCAAGCATCGGACTAACACACAGAGGGGTGGTTGTCGTATCATCATACCGGGAAGATCGGGCCGCGGTGGGGGTGGGTGGGAAGAGGGTGCGGGGGCGGAGAGGGGGGTGGGAATCTAGGTTGGGGAGGGGACTGCAGGGTAGTCAGTCTACATGTGCGTCAGTAATGTCTCCCCGCCTTCCTGCTGTTTTTACTGTTTCAATCGATTGTTGTTGTGGTCGCCAGTCCGAAGACTGGAGGTGGAGGTGCGATGATTAGCACACTGGACTCGCATTGGGGAGAACGACGGTTCAAACCCGCGTCCGGTCATCCTCATCTAGCATTAGAAAACGGTCACCACATAAAATTTGGCGATACCTCTGTCGTGGCTCGCACTAACGGCTTCTGGGACAGTTTAATAAAGGAATCTATTGAAATAAAACTTACCGCAAACACCGTGAATAGAGACGGTGGCTTGCAGCTCAGCACTGCGTGGGATCCAGCGATCGCGCGGTTGAAGAGGGCACATCGAACGGCCGACTCAAAACATGCCCATATATGGCAATGTCGAGGGCACCAGTGACGTTACAGCTGGCAGCTAGCGTATATAAGGGCGCACCAACAGCCCACTGGCAGTCATAACACTTGACAATGGCCAAGGAGTGCTTGGCCGAAAGCTAGTGTAGTTTTAACCAATTGGCGCGGTTGGAAACCCGAGAACATTTTATTCAATGTTATCGCCGCGAGACTCTGCATTCATACACCCTCATCTAGGTTAACCGTAGCGATTTCCTTGAATCGCATCAGACAAATGCGAGGATGCTTGCTGTGAATGCTGCCGATTTCGTTCACCACCATTCCGTAATTCTATGGGACCGATGACGTGGCTGTTTGGTTCAAATGGCTCTGAGCACTATGGGACTTAACTAATGTGGTCATTAGTCCCCTAGAACGTAGAACTACTTAAACCTAACTAACCTATGGACATCACACACATCCACGCCCGAGGCAGGATTCGAACCTGCGACCGTAGTAGTCGCGCGGTTCCGGACTGAGCGCCTGAACCACTAGGCCACCGCGGCCGGCAGGCTGTTTGCTAACCCATCTCTGAATAACTATTGCAGCCTACCTCCATATAAACCTCGCTTACTGCATTCACCCCTTGATCCAGTTCTACAGTTTTTAGTCTCCACACTTCCCTCCGACAGCCAGTTCACTATTCATTAATGCCTGAGATGTGTCTCGTCAACCGATCCGATCTTCTAGCAGAACTGTGCCAATAAATTTCTTTTCTCGCCGTTTCTATTCAACACTCCGTCATCAGTTATCCGATCAGCGCATCTAATCCTCAGCATTCTTCTGTAGAGCTACATTTAAAAAGCTTCTGTTCTCTCAGTGTCTGGACTGTTTACCGTCCACGCTTCATTTACGTACGAGAAGAATTCCCTAACACTTCAATATATGGTAGGTAGTTAACTGTTGCGGTGCTACAGAAGAATGCTGAAGATTAGATGGGTAGATTACATAACTAATGAGGAGGTATTGAATAGAATTGGGGAGAAGAGGAGTTTGTGGCACAACTTGACTAGAAGAAGGGATCGGTTGGTAGGGCGTGTTCTGAGGCATCAAGGGAGCACCAATTTAGTATTCGAGGGCAGCGTGGAGGGTAAAAATCGTAGAGGGAGATCGAGAGATGAATACACTAAGCTGATTCAGAAGGATGTAGGTGGGAGATGAAGAAGCTTGCACAGGATAGAGTAGCATGGAGAGCTGCATCAAACCAGTCTCAAGACTAAAAACCACAACAACAACAACAACAACAACAACAACAATAGTTACGTGTTCCTTTGAACAATCTCACAGTAACCGTTATGATTGGGAACGTGTCAAGTGCATAAGAAATGCACACATAAAAATGGTTCAAATAGCTCTGAGCACTAAGGGACTTAACATCTGAGGTCATCAGTCCCCTAGAACTTAGAACTACTTAAACCTAACTAACCCGATGACATCACACACACCCATGCCCGAGGCAGGATTCGAACCTGCCACCGTAGCGGTCGCGCGGTTCCAGACTGAAGGGCCTAGAACAGCTCGGCCACACCGGCCGGCAATGCGCATTGTCTGAACGTTTCTTTTTTAAAAACAGCTTAAAATTTTTATTACCTACCCCATTCCCTTAAATTGCGCAAAATGCATATTTTATATCTATGGATTCGTTCATTCCTATTCAAGAATTCATCTGTGGTACAGAAAGAGTTGTCAAAGACATACGACGTCAATTTATTTTTGAAACTTTTACTGCTGTCTGTCAGATATTTTATTTGATCTGGTAATTCATCGAAAAGCTTAACAGCAGCATATTTTACCCCTATTTGTGCCAAAGATAGGTTAAGTAGAGTTTCTTCTGGTGTTATAATCATGAATGTCACTGTTGGTTTTAAACGGCCATGTTGTTGAGAACAAAGTTAATTACTGAGTAAATTTACAGTAAGGCTGTTGTAAGAATTCGTAACATTTTAAAGAGATGCCTGCAAGATGTAGGCAACGGCCTTGGCGCAGTGGAGACACGGGTTCCCGTCAGACCTCCGAAGTTAAGCGCTGTCGGGCGTGGCCGGCACTTGGATGGGTGACCGTCCGGGCCGCCATGCAGTGTTGCCATTTTTCGGGGTGCAATCAGCCTCTTGAAGTCAATTGAGGAGCTACTAGACCGAATAGTAGCGGCTCCGGTCAAAGAAAACCATCTTAACGACCGGGAGAGCGGTGTGCTGACCACATGCCCCTCCTATCCGCATCCTCAACTGAGGATGACATGGCGGTCGGACGGTCCCGATGGGCCACTTGTGGTTATAAGACGGAGTGCTACAAGATGTCCGACTATTAGCCCCACACATTATTCCAACCATTTTCTTTCCAGCATGAATACTTTTTGCCTAAGTGTTGTGGATTACCCCAAAATATTGTTCCATATGACATCAGAGAGTGAAAGTATGCAAAGTGTGTTACCTTGCTAATTTCTATATCCTAAAAATTAACAATTATTTTGATTGCAAGAGTTGCTGAACCTAGTGGCTTTAGGAGATCCAAAATATGAATTTACCATTTAAGATCCTCATCTACCTGTGCACCCAAAAACAGTATGCTCTGCCCTGGCTACAGACTTCTGTTGTTCTGTTATATTTTTTGAAGGAACTATACTCCTTGCAGTAGAATATTGGATGTACTGTGTTTTTTGAAAGTTCAGAGCAAGCCCATTCGCAGAAAACCAATCAATATCTTTTCCAAAGACATTATTTGTATCATTTTCTATTGGAGTTTCTTTTACTGGATTAATAATTATGTTCGTGTCATCAGTAAACAGTGTCAGTCTAGCTTCTTGTTTCAGATAAGAAGGGAGATCATTCACATAAACCAAGAACATACAGGGACCCATGATCGAACCCTGTGGAACACCTAATGTAATTCCACTCCAGTCCGATGAAGAGGGAAACTTCCTTGAATCACTTATACCATATAAAGAGACTTTTTACTTTCTGTTCTGTGGGTATGACTTAAACCGCTCATACATTGTTCCACTTATACCATATAATTGTAATTTCTGTAACACAATGTCATGGTTCACACAAACGCTTTGGATAATTCACAGAAAATTCCTATTGGTGACATTTTACTATTTAAAGACTCTATTATGTGGGCAGTGAAACTGTATATTGCTGTCTTAGCAGAACAGCGTTTCTGAAATCGAAACTGTGATTTGCTAAGCATCTCATTACTGCAGAGATGGCCAACCTCTCTTAGATATATTGCTTTCTCGACGGTTTTTGAAAATGTTGTGAGCAGGGACACTGGCCAGTAATAATTGACATCAGAGGTGTCCCCATGTTTGCAGAGAGGCTTAACAATGCCATATTTTAACCTGTCTGCGAAAATACGTTGAGTTAGCGATGCATTACAGATGTGACTCAGAACACCAGCCGTAACTGCTGCACATTGTTGTAATACCTTGTTGGAGATGACATGTATTCCAACAGAACATTTATTTTTCAAAGATTTAATGATTTTCCTTATTTGACAAGAGGTTCTTACATGAAAACTAATCTGACTAGGATTTCTGAAAACTGACTCTTGAAAGGTGGCTACACTGAGCCACTGCGCCAGAGATTGCGCCAAAGAGTATTATTCAGCCGCCTCCACTGGCAGTGCTTGTTGAGAACTCGTAGTAGTGAGTGCTTGTTGAGATGTGCTAGTGAAAAGTGCTTGTCGAGAACTCGTAGTAAGAGTGCTTGCTGAGATGTGGTACTGAAGAGTTCTTGTTGAGATGTGGTAGTAGAGAGTCGGTGTGGAGATATATTGTAATGATTAGAGTGATTTTCGTCAATATATCAAGGTAAAAGAAAAAAATTTTTCCTTTTCTTTTTATTATCTCAATGTCTTAAATAATGCGTCATTACAGGTTCAGTTAACAAAGCATCTGGAGTGTGTTTTTGTATTAGAGTGTAATTCTGGGTTTCTTGCGCAATTATAGTATTTCTAATTTTTTTTTATCACGTCAGTATAAATGATATTTAAAATTTCTTGTCTTATTGAAGAAGAACCGTGCCAGATGTGTACGTTGAGTCATACTTCCACACACAGAACAGTTATACTTGTGCCTTGGTTTTGTAGCTTTTATAGTTGCTGGGGACTTAATTAATTAATTGTGTTAACGGAAATTTCATTTCGTTCTTTGTTGTTGTTCTATGCAGTCAGATTGCGTACAAAAACTAGTCAGGGTCAACCGTTTACGAAACAGCGCAATCGGATATACAGTTACCAAAAATAAAATATTATTTTCAAACTTAATAATTAAGCCCCCATGCACTCTTCCATGTACTGCTTGCCTTCTTCTTTTGAACTATTCTCACCAAATTTTTCACCTACTCTTAAGAAATGGTTCTTAAATACATTAGCTACTTGTGTACTGTTGGTTAAGACGGTCTCATTCTCTTTTATAGTAATACTACCTACCCCAGTTGTTACTTTTTCTGTCTTTCTTCTAACAACATTCCAGAAAGATTTGATTTCATTGCTTGAGTTGTTTTATCTCTAATATACATATTTTACCCCTTTCTGTGCCAAAGAGTGTTTAAGTAGAGGATAGTGTAAGTCATTCTTTCTTCTGTTCTTATAATCATGAATGTCACTGTTGGTTTTAAACGTCCATGTTCCGGCCGGTGTGGCCGAGCGGTTCTAGGCGCTTCAGTCTGGAACTGCGCGACCGCTACAGTCGCAGGTTCGAATCCTGTCTCGGGCATGGATGTGTGTGATGTCCTTAGGTTAGTTAGGTTTAAGTAGTTCTAAGGGACTGATGACCTCAGATGTTAAGTCCCATAGTGCTCAGAGCCATTTGAACCATTTTTGATTTTCTGACAAGTTTTCTCAATATGTTACAATAATTTTTGTAGGGTAAAATTGCTTCTGGGTGTTTACTAATTCTTGCTGCCTCATCCAATTTTCTTTTCCTTTTTGAAGACACTTTAATACCTGTAGTGATCCAAGGTTTCTTTTAAAACTTTGGTTTTACATTTAGTAATTTTTTTGAGGCAACAGTAAACTTTCCCTGAAGTGCTCTATAGATACCAGGTTGTTCGATGTTAACAAATTTCTGTTTCTGAGTAACGGTTTTCTAAGTATTGCTTTGGCCGTCACCAGTTATGCTGCTGCCCAAATAGCACAACTCGTCATTTCAATTACTAATCACATTAAAATGCGAATATTCACAGTAAGCTAAAATTAGGTACAAAAACGTGAAACGTGAGATGATCTTTTATTTCTAGGGAAATACTATTCAGAATCCCTATTACAAGTTCGTAGGACTTGTAGAGAGCAGTTGGCAACAGTTTATAAGTGGTTTCAACATTTTCGAAGTGGCCATATGGGCACAAGTGATGCTGAACGTTCTGGACGCCCTGTGAAGGTTACGACTGCAGAAATCATCGATAAGAACCATGATATGGTGATGGATGAGTTAAGGTGCTTGAGATTGCTAGTGCTTTGGGCATCTCGAGTGAACGGGTACATAATATTTTGCATAAACATTTGGACATGAGAAAGCTATCCGCAAGATGGGTTCCGCGATTGCTCACGCTTGACCAAAAACGGAATCGTGTGAAGTGTTGCGAGGATGGTTTGCAGCTGTTCAGGAAGAATCCACAGGACTTTTAGCGTCGTTTCGTCACTGTGGATGAAACATGGATACATTACTATATTTCTGAGACCAATCTAAACAATTTGTTACCAAGAGAAATCTGCACGAAAAAAAGGTGAAGACCATTCCTTCGGCCGGAAAGGTTATGACGACTGTCTTTTGGGATTAGCAAGGGATAATGTTCATCGAGCATCAGGAAAACGGTAAAATTATTACAGGTGCACATTATTCATCATTATTGGACCGTTTGAAAACAGAGCTGCAAGAAAAACGTGGACAGCAAAAAAGTCCTTTTCCAACACGACAATGCACCAGCACACACCTCAGCAGTTGTGGTCGGAGAATTATGGAAATAGGATTCCAAATCGTTTCAAATCCCCCCTATTCTCCAAATTTGGCTCCCTTAGACTACTATTTGTTCCCCAATTTGAAGAAATGGCTGGTGGGACAAAGATTTTGCTCAAACTAAGAGGTGATTGCAGCAACTAATAGCTATTTCGGAGACTTGGACAATTCCTACTATCCGGAAGGGCTCAACAAATTAGAACAGCGTTGGACGAAGTGTATATGTCTAAAAGGAGGCTATGTAGAGAAATAAAAAAAGGTTTACCCCAAACACGTAAGTAGTTTTTGTTTTTGCACGGACTTTTCAAACGTCCCTCGTAAAATTTTGATAGGAAGCATGTCCGGTAATGTACTGGCTTGATGTATAGGGTGGCTATAATTATTTACTACTTTAGGGGGCCAACTCGAAGAATGAATGTCCGTCGGAGAATGAATCTTTGTGGAAACATTTATAAAGCCACCCGGAAGAGAAATAACGAATGAACTATTGAAGGAAACACATTGTAGTTTCCACATTAGACGTTAACATTTGTTGGTTGTGTACTATATTTATGTTTCAAGTTAGAAACGTTGTTCAGTGTGACGAGCATCTGCTTCCAAGACATCTTGGAACCGCACTAGACATACCATTTCACGACTGTTCGCAGTACTTTGCGGACGGTGGACCGTGGTGTATTCAGCTGAGGTGACGCAGATTATGTACTGCTCGAAGATCACAACTGCATCCATCATTCTCAGCCGTCTCAAGAGCACAGAGTGGCTCCAGGAACACTCTTCTGAGTTAGAAACTTTCGCTGGCCACCAAACTGCCCAGACATGAACATTATAGAGCATATCTGGGATGGCTTGGGACGTGCTGTTCAGAAGAGATCTCCATACCTCCCATTACGGATATGTACAGCCCAACAGGATTCATGGTATCAGTTCTGTCCAGCACTACTTTGGACATCAGTCGAGTCCATGTCACGTCATGACGAGGCACTTCTGCGTGCTCGCGAGGCCCTACACGACACTAGGCAGGTGTACCAGCTTCTTTGGCTCTTCACTGTGTTACAGACTGTTGCATTTCAAATGCTTTCCTGTCCTGGTCTGTAACAAGGTGTATAACGGCACACTCCCAGAGGATGTCATCTGGGGTATGGATTGCTCCACATGCAATAGTGGGCTGTCGAACTTTTAACAAGTAGCTGGGATGCGGATCATGTCCCGACAGGTAGTGTATAGCGCCGTTGGTCGGAAGGAAGTTCGAAAGACGTTTGAAAAGTCCGTGCAAAAATAAAAACTACTTACGTGTCTGGGGTAAACCTTTTAGACTTATACACTTCGTCCAACGCTGCTCTAATTTGTTGATCCCTTCCGAATAATAGGAATTGACCAAGTCTGCAAAATAGCTATTAGTTGCTGCAATCACCTCTTTCGTTTGAGCAAAATCTTTGACCCGCCAGCCATTTCTTCAAATTGGGGAACGAATAGTAGTCTAAGGGAGCCAAGTCTGGAGAATAGGGGGGATTCGAAACGAGTCGGAATCCTATTTCCATTAATTCTCCGACCACAACTGCTGAGGTGTGTGCTGGTGCATTGTCGTGTTGGAAAAGGAGTTTTTTGCGGTCCAGTCGCCGGCGTTTTTCTTTCGGCTCGGTTTTCAAGCGGTCCAATAACGATGAATAATATGCACCTGTAATAATTTTACCGTTTTCCAGATACTCGATGAAGATCATCCCTTGCCAATCCCAAAAGACAGTCGCCATAACCTTTTCGGCCGAAGGAATGGTTTTCATCTTTTTTGGTACAGATTCTTCCTTCGTAACCCATTGTCTAGATTGTTGTTTCGTCTCAGGAGTATAGTACTGTATCCATGTATCATCCACAGTGACGAAACGATCCTTAAAGTCCTGCGGATTCTTCCTGAACAGCTGCAGACCATCCTTGCAACACTTCACACGATTCCGTTTTTGGTCAAGCGTGAGCAATCGCGGAATAGCTTTCTCATGTCCAAATGTTTATGAAAAATATTATGTACCGGTTCATTCGAGATACCCACAGCAGTAGCAATCTCACGCACCTTAACTCTTCCGTCATGCATCATCGATTTTGTCAATGATTTCTGGAGTCGTAACCTCCACAGGGCGTCCAGAAATTTCAGCATAGCTTGTGCCCATATGGCCACTCAGAAAATTTTGAAACCCCTTATAAACTGTTCTGTTCGAAGGTGCAGAGTCACCGCATTGCTTATCAAGCTTCTCTGAGGGCCGGGCGTGAGTCGTCCTTCGGTAGCTCAGATGGTAGAGCAGTTGCCCGCGAAAGGCAAAGGTCCCGAGTTTGAGTCTCGGTCGGGCACACAGTTTTAATCTGCCAGGAAGTTTCACTCTACTTCCATGATTCACACGAATGCCAGACACAAAGAAATACACCAGAATAGCTGAAACTTGCTGTGTGTTCTATTACCAAAGATGCTACTAACTAAACATGACCTTGATAAGCTTCGGCGGTGCCATCTCTCGGAATTTGCACGCACTTTTCGAATGCCTCTCGTGTCATTCTTGTTATTTGTTTCATGTTAGCAAGAATCTGGTAGATCATTTTTCTGCCCTGTCCCAGCTTTCTTGTCGTTCTCTATCAATGCACGTTTTTATTTCCTTATTCGGTACAGCTCTTCTACCCAGTATCTCCTTTCCGTATCATATTCGCGCTTTTAGAACCAATACTGAGCACCTGTCTTTCGTACTGCCAGGCATAGAGGCAGCAAGCTACTTCGACGACACCCTCGCTCGCACCCACCCACCTTTATTGAGGCTTTTAAAGATGAACGCATACACAGAGAGCCTGTAAAGTACTGCTAGGCGCCTGCAGTCAGGCAACCCCTCAACACTCCACTGATCGCAGATGCCTGCTAGTACGCGCCTAGGACAGCTTCACTAGCCGTCTCTGCATACGTACGAGGGCCGTTCAGAAAGTAACCTCCGGTTGATTTAAAAAAATACACCAAGTTAAATAAAAATATTTTAATATATACATCTTACAACTACATCTTTGCGCTATTTTTCTACATAGTCTCCATAGCGATTGAGGCACTTATCGTATCCCTTCACAAGCTTTGAAATTCCTTCTGCATAAAAATCACCCGCTTGTGCCTGGAGCCAGCCTGTGACCGCATCTTTGAGCTCTTCGTCGCCATCAAACCGCTGTGACCCGAGCCATTTCTTCAAATGCATGAAGAGGTGATAATCACTTGGCGCCAGGTCTGGGCTGTAAGGTGGATGGTTGATAACGTCCCACTTGAAGGACTCAAGAAGGGCCGTTGTTCTGCGAGCAGAGTGAGGACGGGCGTTATCGTGCAAAAAAACGATACCGGAAGTCAGCATACCACGGCGTTTGTTCTGTATAGCCCGTCGTAACTTTTTTATTGTTTCACAGTACACGTCTTGATTAATGGTCGTACCACGTTCCATGAATTCAACCAACAACACCCCTTTGGCATCCCAAAACACCGTTGCCATCAGTTTTCTGGCAGAAAAATCTTGCGAGGCTTTTCTTGGTTTGGTAGGCGAATTTGAATGTGCCCACATCTTTGATTGTTCTTTTGTCTCAGGGTTCACGTACTTGTTCCAGGTTTCGTCACCGGTCACGATTCTGTTTAGCAATGGTTCTCCTTCGTCCTCGTAACGTGACAGAAAGTCTAATGCAGAGGCCATTCTTTGAGTTTTGTGGTGGTCGGTAAGAATTTTGGGCACCCATCGTGCACAGAACTTACGGTAACCCAACCTTGCTGTCACTATCTCGTACAAGAGAGTCTTAGAAATCTGTGGAAAACCAGTAGACAACTCCGACATTGAGAAACGTCGATTTTCACGAACTTTTGCATCAACTGTCTGAACGAGTTCGTCAGTCACCAATGATGGTCTACCACTCCTCTCTTCATCACGAACGTTTTCTCGTCCACTTTCAAATAAACGTACCCATTCACGGACAACTCCTTCACTCGTAACTCTTGGTCCGTACACGGCACAAAGCTCACGATGAATAGCTGCTGCAGAATATCCTTTGGCTGTAAAAAACCTTATGACAGGACGCACTTCACATTTGGCGGGGTTTTCTATTGCAGCACACATTTCAAACTGCCACAAAAGCTAAACTAGCGCAGGTACGACGTTCACTCGACCACGGCTTGATGCCGACTGACCTGTTGAGTGCGTGAACGCACAGATGGCGTCGCTACTCCCCCCACAACCCGCACTGTGACCAATCGGAGGTTACTTTCTGAACCGCCCTCGTATCTGTTTAAAAGCCTCAATAAAGGTTGGCAGGTGGCACTGAGTGTGTTCTTAAACTGGAGGGTCTTATTAGACCGTTAACCGTTTTATTGACATACGTGTCAATGTCTCACTCCTCCCCCTCCCCACCCCCATGATCATACTACAGGAGGGTGCAAATTAGGAGGCCTGAAAATCTATAAGCATCCTATCATGTTTCCAATCATGTTAAAATTTTGTGGAATGGTTTTGAACTGTCCCTAGTGGCACAAACCTGAGGAAACATAGCAGTCACGTTCAATAGGGCTGCAGCCCACAATGTCCTTAAGAAAGGCCTGGGAGTATCAGCAGTGCAAACTGTCATTTTCAGCCGTGAAATGTGTGGGAACCTTCGCCCCAAGGAAAAGGGTAGTTCCATTGACAGGCATTTATGCTGGCACAAGCTGTCGCCGGCACACCGGTCGGCAAGGATGAAGCGTGGAGATCGATTAGTAGGTGCTGGATCAAGCGCACCCATCATGAGAGAGGTCAGAGACACACCGACAAGCAACACAGCGCCAACGCCCTCTCGTCAGCGAGTATTTAGGCCTCTGCCAGTGACTGGAGGGGCTCACTAACTCACTCACTCAGTCAGTCATCGAGTTTGGTGTCTGCTAGTGTACACACAAAGTGGTTCATCACAATCTACAAGAGTGCATAGCGACCACATTAGTGACTATAGCGTGACTAGTTTATTTTATCCAAAATTATACTTTATATCAGTCTGCAAGAGGACTATTACTGGTGAGCTTGTGCCACAACACATGGACACTATTCGAGTTAACTAAATGTCTCCTGTTCATGTAAATAAACAACTGTCTTAATCAACATGTGCATTTGTGCTGTAGAAAGGTGATACCGGCCACCCATAACAACATCCTCTCCCTTGCTTCCTAGTGGTACGAAACTCCACACATTTATGCCACCCGCTGAGGCCTTGTCATGTCGATTCTGAGTTGTGTTGTGTGACTGAAATGTTTTCCTCGGCCACTAGGAAGAAAATCGCTTCATTTCAGAACTGGATGTCACGGTTGTGACCGCCAACACACAGGTGTCAAAAGAGTTGTGAAATAAGGTAAGAGGGCAGAGGGGATGACGCCCTTCCCACCGTGTGACACGTTCTACCGAGGCGTTGAGCAGAATTTTGGTGCCAGTGAGACATCATTAAGTCAACTTAAACGTCACGTTTCAGCACCTCTTGTATTGTATATTGAACTAGGGACCTAGAAACGATGGAGAGGCTTCGTCCCGCCGTAGCCCCCACAGGTTCACAACCCCACAGCAGTCCACCCACCCCACCGGCGCCCCACACTGAACCCAGGGTTATTGTGCAGTTTGGCCCCCAGTGGAGGCCCCCCACCCATGCACGCCCCATATGAGACGAGTGTAACCCCAATGTTACCGTGGTAGAGTACTGATGGTGGACGCTTATGTGGAGACACTGTTTGCGCAGCAATCGCCGACATAGTGTAACTGAGGTGGAATAAAGGGAACCACCCCACATTCGTCGAGGTAGATGGAAAACCGCCTTAAAAACCATCCACAGGCTGGCCGGCACACCGGACCTCGACATTAATCTGCCGGGCGGATTAGTTCCGGGGACAGGCACGCCTTCCCACTCGGGAAGCAGCGCGGCTAGCCGGACAGGCTGTCGACACCTTACTGTTTGAAGCGTTGCTGGGCCGAAGGGTGAAGTTTCAGGGCGGCACGCTTTTGCAACACTACAGAGGAGGCTGTAGGCATCTTTGAATCAAATTTCAAACATGCATCGGAATCCTAGATATTTACAGGGTTTCGGAAAAGCAATCCTTTAATCCTGTTGTGCAGTGTATCGGGCCAGTTTTCTTTTGCTCATCCTGTAGAATGTCCTCTCCACCATAAACCATCCAGTGCCCTGTGCGGATTACCAATGAAGATGACTAGATCCTCACACTTGAGTTTAATCTGTAACCTGGATTGTGTAGAGTAATCCGGCTGTACCCACACTGTGTTCTGCTCTTCGCGACAGGCAATCTGAGCCATTTCCAATAACGCCGGAAATCGGCCGTCTTATCGTTTCGAGTCAACACTTCAGGTAGGCACCCAAACCTGATCAATTCCTTGTAGATAGCGGCTGCTCAGCACCTGCCACGCCCCCTGATAGCGCCCACTATCTGGAGATAAAGACTCTTATATTTCTGCTATCCTTCCGTGGCCAAACTGTGACTCATTAGCGGGAGATAAGCTTTCATCTGCGGACGGCCTTTCATGTGGAGAGGATAGTTGCTAACCGTGAAGAACTGTGGGTGTATTCCCTCTGAGAAATCTGCTCTTAGTTTGATGTGATCTACTTCTTCCTCATTGTGTGCATTATGAGTTACGAGAGCAACACAAAAGATAAAGATTTTTTTTTTGGGGGGGGGGGGGGGGGGGACGGCGGCATTGTAAGTGACACAGTTTCACTATTCAATATCCTTCAGCCTCTACACACTTGGTCTTCCACTTTAAAACTCCCTACACGCCGTATGTAACGGTTGTTTCTTTTATAACTCCTCTCGAACAGACCACGAAGGCCTTACGGTACCGACCGGCCGCCGTGTCATCCTCAGCCCACAGGCGTCACTGGATAAGGATACGGAGGGGCATGTGGTCAACACACCGCTCTCCCGGCCGTATATCAGTTTACGAGACCGGAGCCGCTACTTCTCAATGAAGTAGCTCCTCAGTTTGCCTCACAAGGGCTGAGTACACCCGGCTTGCCCACATCGCTCGGCAGACCAGATGGTCACCCATCCAATTGCTAGCCCAGCCCGACAGCACTTAAATGCGGTGATCTGACAGGAAGCGGTGTTACCACTGCGGCAAGGCATGTAACGGTTGTTGGTGGTATCAAAATTAAGGTCCAGATACTCGTTTAATAGACAGGGGCTGAAACTGGGAGTAATAAAGCTCAAGCAGAAACACCGCACTCCGTTTTCAGTCTGAAGTTTCAGAGGTGAAATATAGGGAGTGAAAGATCATGTGCAACCTGCATCGATTCTACACTGCAGTTGTAAACGTCGCAGGACGTGAAAGGGAATGAGTGGTTGTGAAGGGAGTGAGACGGAGTTGTAGCCTATCTAATCTGTATGTGGAGCAAGTAGTCACGAGAACAGAGCCAGAATTCAGAAATTTAGAGACGAAAATTAAGATTCAGAGAGAGACAGAGAGAGAGAGAGAGAAAAGAAACTTGGATAAGGAACCGCGCGACTGCTACGGTAGCAGGTTCGAATCCTACTTCGGGCATGGATGTGTGTGATGTCCTTAGGTTAGTTACGTTTAAGTAGTTCTAAGTTCTAGGGGACTTATGACCACAGATGTTGAGTCCCATAGTGCTCAGAGCCAGACTTGGAGGGTTTGACGTTGATATTATAATTCTGTCATAGACGGCAAACTATTTCGAAGAGCAGTTCAACGTAATAGATTGTGTCTTGGAGAGAGGTTATCAGATGAATTGTGCAAAGGTAAGACACGCGTAATGAAGAGTACTGTAGTGGAATTAAATAAGGTGATGCTGAGGAAATCAGAGTAGGTAAGGACACACTAGAAGTACGGGGGCGTGCTGAAAGGCAATGCCTCCGAATTTTTATGTGAAAACTCTTAAAACTTTTTAAATGAAACAAACATAATTGATATTCTACATCCTCATTCTTCGTGTCTACATTATTGCAGCGCTTTGCTGCTGGGGCTCCGTATTGTGGCATGTAACTAACACGGCGGTGTGTGCCGTTGACTGTGTCGGTGTGTGAGAACCAGCGTGTTGTAGTCGAGTTTCTAGCCGCAGGAAACGTCGTCCATGCTTCAGCATGACAATACCTGACGACACACGACCGCTGCGACAAACCGACGCTTCGGTTCAGTTCCATCGGTCATCCTCTGTTAGTCCCGGCTTGGTCCTATCCGATTTTCATCTGTTTCCAAAACGTAAAGAATATCTCGGGGGACTGAGCTAGGATAGTGACGAAGCATTGCAAGCACAGGTGAGGTTGCGACTCTGTCGACGAAGGCAATCTAAATGTGTGATACGAGAGTCACTGTTAACAATATGTGTAAATGATGGAGTAGGAAAGCCTCGGATGCTCACTAAGGCTGTTGGCAGATGTTGCGGTTGTCTGTAACGAAGAAGCAACGCCGGAAGACAGTAACGATTTGCAGAAGGACCAGAAAATTGATGAATGGTGCAGGCTCTGGCAGTTGACCCTGAATGTAAAGAAATGTAACATACTGCGCGTGCATAGGAAAAGAAATCCAGTACTCTCCAGTTGACCTATTGATGACAAACCGCTGGAAACAGTGTCTGCCGTAAAATATCTAGGAGCGACCTCAGGCGAAATCCTTATACAGGGTGAGTCAGCTAACGTTACCGCTGGATATATTTCGTAAACCACATCAAATACTGACGAATCGATTCCACAGACCGAACGTGAGGAGAGGGGCTGGTGTAATTGTTTAATACAAACCATACAAAAATGCACGGAAATATGTTTTTTAACACAAACCTACGTTTTTTTAAAATGGAACCCCGTTAGTTTTGTTAGCACATCTGAACATATAAACAAATACGTAATCAGTGCCGTTTGTTGCATTGTAAAATGTTAATTACATCCGGAGATATTGTAACCTAAAGTTGACGCTTGAAACCTCCGACGTTCAGTTGCGTGTGTATTAACCAATTACACTAGCCCCTCTCCTCACGTTCGGTCTGTGGAATCGGTTCGTCAGTGTTTGATGTGGTTTACGAAATATATCCGGCGGTAATGTTAGGTGACTCACCCTGTATATAAAATTCTCGTGTCACTGTGTTAGGTGCCATACTCCTCCGAAACGCGTTTCGATTGATTCTGATGAAATTTTACATGTATGTTCGGTACGTCTGAGAATCGGTCGTAATCTATTTTTCATACCCGTAAGTGATAAGCGTGGTCCACCCCAAAAATTTTTTTCTTATGTTTTGGACAGAACTTTTTTTTATGATGTGGCATTACAAAATACACGCAACACTGAATTTTCACCCTTCTACCACCAACCCGCATTTTCTAATAGCGATTTTAGTAATTTAATAATTTTCAACCCGGGTAGATAACCGATCAATTATTACTTCATCAGTTGTCCTCACCAGGTGTCTACCGGTGATAGTCTATCACTGTTCGACAGATAGGTAATTGAAGAAAACGTACCAAAAGCAACGCCTCGAATATCCCTCTTTGAATCGACGTAACTAGACCGAGAAGTTAAACTAGGTAGCACGCGTCATTCGCCTATCAGACATTTAGGCCTAGCGCACACGCATCGATTTTTATCGTACGGAAATATATCGTGCGATCAAATTCTTTTAGTGGAACAAAGAAGTTCCTATGCTCTCCTTTGTTCTTCTAAAAGAATTTGATCGCACGATATATTTCCGTACGATAAAAATCGATGCTGGCGAACACGTTTCGACACGGAACTGCCGCTATGTTCGTATGCTCATGGGCGAGCCGTGTATCGGCTACAATTGTTAAATCCGCGCGATCTACCGTAGAAACGCCAGAACTAATAGTGGCCGATACTGCCGGACTTCCCCGTAAGCCTTTTCTCACTCCCTATGGCCTACACAGTTTTGGGCCATTATTATTGTTTGTGTCACGAGCTCCCGCCAACAACGGCTATAGTGTTACACGTATACATTGTGTTACACGTATACATTATTCTTATAGACTAGAGGTCAGCTATGACATACACTCCTGGAAATTGAAATAAGAACACCGTGAATAGGTTGTCCCAGGAAGGGGAAACTTTATTGACACATTCCTGGGGTCAGATACATCACATGATCACACTGACAGAACCACAGGCACATAGACACAGGCAACAGAGCATGCACAATGTCGGCACTAGTACAGTGTATATCCACCTTTCGCAGCAATGCAGGCTGCTATTCTCCCATGGAGACGATCGTAGAGATGCTGGATGTAGTCCTGTGGAACGGCTTGCCATGCCATTTCCACCTGGCGCCTCAGTTGGACCAGCGTTCGTGCTGGACGTGCAGACCGCGTGAGACGACGCTTCATCCAGTCCCAAACATGCTCAATGGGGGACAGATCCGGAGATCTTGCTGGCCAGGGTAGTTGACTTACACCTTCTAGAGCACGTTGGGTGGCACGGGATACATGCGGACGTGCATTGTCCTGTTGGAACAGCAAGCTCCCTTGCCGGTCTAGGAATGGTAGAACGATGGGTTCGATGACGGTTTGGATGTACCGTGCACTATTCAGTGTCCCCTCGACGATCACCAGTGGTGTACGGCCAGTGTAGGAGATCGCTCCCCACACCATGATGCCGGGTGTTGGCCCTGTGTGCCTCGGTCGTACGCAGTCCTGATTGTGGCGCTCACCTGCACGGCGCCAAACACGCATACGACCATCATTGGCACCAAGGCAGAAGCGACTCTCATCGCTGAAGACGACACGTCTCCATTCGTCCCTCCATTCACGCCTGTCGCTACGCCACTGGAGGCGGGCTGCACGATGTTGGGGCGTGAGCGGAAGACGGCCTAACGGTGTGCGGGACCGTAGCCCAGCTTGATGGAGACGGTTGCGAATGGTCCTCGCCGATACCCCAGGAGCAACAGTGTCCCTAATTTGCTGGGAAGTGGCGGTGCGGTCCCCTACGGCACTGCGTAGGATCCTACGGTCTTGGCGTGCATCCGTGCGTCGCTGCGGTCCGGTCCCAGGTCGACGGGCACGTGCACCTTCCGCCGACCACTGGCGACAACATCGATGTACTATGGAGACCTCACGCCCCACGTGTTGAGCAATTCGGCGGTACGTCCACCCGGCCTCCCGCATGTCCACTATACGCGCTCGCTCAAAGTCCGTCATCTGCACATACGGTTCACGTCCACGCTGTCGCGGCATGCTACCAGTGTTAAAGACTGCGATGGAGCTCCGTATGCCACGGCAAACTGGCTGACACTGACGGCGGCGGTGCACAAATGCTGCGCAGCTAGCGCCATTCGACGGCCAACACCGCGGTTCCTGGTGTGTCCGCTGTGCCGTGCGTGTGATCATTGCTTGTACAGCCCTGTATACAGTGTATAAAGCTTTTCAGAGGCGGGTATAGTGACCACATAAAATAAATAGTTGCAAGGACATTCATAGGAAGAAACTTAAGGGAATGTAGCTGATCCACGAAGGAAGTGGCTTTTAAGGCGCTTGTTCGACCCATTCTTGAGTACCAGGTAGGACGACACAAGATGCAACGAAGAGAAGCGCTTTTCGTCACAGGATTGTTCAGTCGGCATCAGACCGTTGCGGAGATGCTAAGCAAACTCCACTGGCAGACGTTACAACAGAGGCGTTGTGCATCACGGAGAGATTTACTATTGAAATTTCGAGAGAGCACTTTCTGGGAAGAGGATGTCAAATTAAACACTTTTCAGCCGTCATGTTTCCACAGCATTTCTACATCTGCGTCTACATTTATACTCCGCAAGCCACCCAACTGTGTGTGGCGGAGGGCACTTTACGTGCCACTGTCATTACCTCCATTTCCGGTTCCACTCGCGTACGGTTCGCGGGAAGAACGACTGCCGGAAAGTCTCCGTGCGCGCTCGAATCTCTCTAATTTTACACTCGTGATCTCCTCGGGAAGTATAAGTAGGGGGAAGCAATATATTCGATACCTCATCCAGAAACGCACCCTCTCGAAACCTGGCGAGCAAGCTACACCGCGATGCAGAGCGCCTCTCTTGCAGAGTCTGCCACTCGAGTTTGCCAAACGTCTCCGTAACGCTATCACGCTTACCAAATAACCCTCTGACGAAACGCGCCGCTCTTCTTTGGATCTTCTCTATCTCCCCCGTCAACCCGATCTGGTACGGATCCCACACTGACGAGCAGTACTCAAGTATAGGTCGAACGAGTGTTTTGTATGCCACCTCCATGGGCTACATTTTCTAAGGACTCTCCCAATGAATCTCAAACTGGCACCCGCCTTACCAACAATTAATTTTATATGATCATTCCACTTCAAATGGTTCCGTACGCATACTCCCAGATATTTTACAGAAGTAAGTGCTACCAGTGTTTGTTCCGTTATCATATAATCATACAATAAAGGATCCTTCTTTCTATGTATTCGCAATACATTACATTTGTCTATGTTAAGGGTCAGTTGCCACTCCCTGCACCAAGTGCCTTTCCGCTGCAGATATTCCTGCAGGTGCAGTTCGTGCAGGGGGCAATGTTGGCAGCAATGTGAAATGAGCGTAGTTGCCAGCAGTATGAAATTTCTATTGGAACCGTATGTTGCCCCAAACAGGCCCAGGTAGTGTTGCGCAAGAGGCGGCTTCAGGTCGCGCAGTAGGTAATGTTGACCGCAAGATTGCCTAGCAATATTGCCGGGCTACTTTGTTGGCAGTTTCTTTATGTGTGCGGTGTCCGCGAAGTGCAACTGACTTTGTGGCTGGAATTCTGTGTGTCAGGTACATCGATTAGCCAGAACATTATGACCACCGATGTAGACTACTGGCCATTAAAATAGCTACACCACGAAGATGACGTGCTACAGACGCGAAATGTAACCGACAAATGTAATGTATTGCGAATACATAGAAAGAAGGATCCTTTATTGTATGATTATATGATAGCGGAACAAACACTGGTAGCAGTTACGTCTGTAAAATATCTGGGAGTATGCGTGCGGAACGATTTGAAGTGGAATGATCATATAAAATTAATTGTCGGTAAGGCGGGTACCAGGTTGAGATTCATTGGGAGAGTGCTTAGAAAATGTAGTCCATCAACAAAGGAGGTGGCTTACAAAACACTCTTTCGACCTATACTTGAGTATTGCTCATCAGTGTGGGATCCGTACCAGATCGGTTTGACGGAGGAGATAGAGAAGATCCAAAGAAGAGCGGCGCGTTTCGTCACAGGGTTATTTGGTAACCGTGATAGCGTTACGGAGATGTTTAGCAAACTCGAGTGGAAGACTCTGCAAGAGAGGCGCTCTGCATCGCGGTGTAGCTTGCTCGCCAGGTTTCGAGAGGGTGCGTTTCTGGATGAGGTATCGAATATATTGCTTCCCCCTACTTATACCTCCCGAGGAGATCACGAATGTAAAATTAGAGAGATTAGAGCGCGCACGGAGGCTTTCAGACAGTCGTTCTTCCCGCGAACCATACGCGACTGGAACAGGAAACGGAGGTAATGACAGTGGCACGTAAAGTGCCCTCCGCCACACACCGTTGGGTGGCTTGCGGAGTATAAATGTAGATGTAGATGTAGAAGATGCTGTGATATGCAAATGATTAGCTTTTCAGAGCATTCACACAAGGTTGGCGCCGGTGGCGACACCTACAACGTGCTGACATGAGAAAAGTTTCCAACCGATTACTCATACACAAACAGCAGTTGACCGGCGTTGCCTGGTGAAACGTTGTTGTGATGCCGCGTGTAAGGAGGAGAAATGCGTACCATCACGTTTCCGACTGTAAAAAAAGGTCGGATTGTAGCCTATCGCGACTTGAGTTTATCGTATCGCGACATTGCTGCTCGCGTTGGTCGAGATCCAATGACTGTTAGCAGGATATGGAATCGGTGGGTTCAGGAGGGTAATACGGAACGCCGTGCTGGATCCCAACGGCCTCGTATCACTAGCAGTCGAGATGACAGGCATCTTATCCGCATGACTCTTAACGGATCGTGCAGCCACGTCTCGATCCCTGAGTCAACAGATGAGGTCGTTTGCAAGACAACAACCATCTGCATGAACAGTTCGACAACGTTTGCAGCAGCACGGACTATCAGCTCGGAGACGACGGCTGCGGTTACCCTTGACACTGCATCACAGACAGGAGCGCCTGCGATGGTGTACTCGACGACGAATGTGGCTGCACGAATGGCAAAACATTTTTTCGGATGAATCCAGGTTCTGTTTACAGCATCATGACGGTCGCATCCGTGTTTGGCGACATCGCGGTGAACGCACATTGAAGCGTGTATTCGTCATCGCCGTACTGGCGTATCACCCAGCGTGACGGTATGGGGTGCCATTGGTTACACGTCTCGGTTACCTCTTGTTCGCACTGACGGCACGTTGAGCAGTGGACGTTACATTTCACATGTGTTGCGACCCTGCGAAACCGTACGTTTCAGCAGGATAATGCACGACCGCATGTTGCAGGTCCTCTACGGGCCTTTGTGGATACAGAAATTGTTCGACTGCTGACCTGGCCAGCACATTCTTCAGATCTCTCACCAATTTAAAACGTCTGGTCAATGGTGGCCGAGCAACTGGCTCGTCACAATACGCCAGTCACTACTCTTGATGAACTGTGGTATCTTGTTGAAGCTGAATGGGCAGCTGTACCTGTACACGCCATCCAAGCTCTGTTTGACTCAATGCCCAGGCGTATCAAGGCCGTTATTACCGCCAGAGGTGGTTGTTCTGGGTACTGATTTCTCAGGATCTATGCACCCAAATTGCGTGAAAATGTAATCAGATGTCAGTTCTAGTATAATATATTTGTCCAATGAATACCCGTTAATCATCTGCATTTCTTCTTGGTGTAGCAATTTTAGTGGTCAGTAGTGTACTATCGATATAAACCCGTCCGGGCGATTGCAACGCCACCAAGCGAGGAATGACCGCTAGTCAGACAGACGCACGGTGAATGTAGTATCAGTGATCGTGCTGTCCCTGCGTAGAAGCGGGAAGGCGCGCGATCTATCTGAGTGTGACACTGAGGTCAGACTGTGATGGCCCGAAGGCTGGGCACGAGCATTTCGGAAACTGGAAGGACTGTCGGGTGTTCGAGGAGTTCTGTGGTGAGTGCTTTCAACACGTTGCGAAACCAAGGTGGAATTACGTCTAGACGTCGTGGGATTTGGCGACCGCCCTCATTACAGATGTCGAACGTCGTAGGCTGGGCAGACTGGTAAAGCAGGACAGGCGGCCAACTGTGACAGAACTAACATCAGACTTTAGCCCGCCCGGTTAGCCGTTCGGTCTAACGCACGGCTTTCGGGATTGGGAAGGAGCGCCTGGTCCCCGGCACGAATCCGCCCAGCGGACTTGTATCGAGGTCCGGTGAGGCGGCCAGTCTGTGGATGGTTTTTAGGCGGTTATCCATCTGCCTCGGCGAATGCAGGCTGGTTCCCCTTACTCCGCCTCAGCTGCACTATGCCGGCGATTGCTGCGCAAACAAGTTCTCCACGTACGCGTACACCGGCATTACTCTACTACGCAAACACAGGGGTTACACTCGTCTGGTGTGAGACGTTCCCTAAGGGGTGGGGGAGGGGGGGGTCCACCGGGGTCCGAACTGCACAATAACCCTGAAAGAGTTGTTCGGTGTGGGGTGGTGGAGGGGGTATTGTGGTCTACAGTAGTCGTAGTGGGGTTGTGGACCACTGTGGCTTCAGCGGGTACGGAGCCTCTCCGTCGTTTCTAGGCCCTCGGTTAACATACAATACAACATCAGACTTTAATGTTGGACAGAGTACAAACACTCCTAACAATGGGCCTCCAAAGCAAGCGACAATGTTAACACCACGAAATCGGCAACTAAGTCTGAAACGGACGCGTGATAATCACTGGACATTGGCAACGCGTTGTATGGTCTCATTAATACCGATGCCGTCTTCATATGCGATATCTGTTGGCAGTGTACCAAGCGCAAATAGCCTCTGGTAGAGTTCCCAAACAAGCAGCGCCAATTCGTAGCGCTTCGATGTTGCACAGCTACATTGGCGGGCAGTATAATCTACTATATCCAGTATCAGTCGACTGTGTACGTTGCTGCAAGCAGTCGTCGGTTACGTTGCCGGAAAAGTGACCGCACTTCATGTAACGCCAATGTTGATCGGCGACTTTCTCATGCAATATTGGCGGCAATATGCAGTACCTATTCGCCGCGTACCTTGCACAAACAGTCGCCGGCAGTTACAGAACAAGTAGCTCCAGTTCGTATAGTGCCAATATCGCCCGCAACGTTGCCAGGCAATATTGACGACAATATGTAGCATCTATTGGCAGTGTACGTTCGTGACCCGTCAGGTTAGCTGCTTCTTGGACTCAGATAGACGCACGGGCCCCGGATCGAATCCGCCCGGCGGATTAACTACGAGGGCCAGTGTGACGGCCAGCCTGGATGTGGTTTTTAGGCGGTTTTCCACATCCCACGGGGTGAATACTGGGCTGCTCCTCACGTCCTGCCTCAGTACACGACTTGCCGACATTTGAAACACATTCGCACTATTTCATGATTTACGCCAGACACCAATTTTGTCCTGGGGGGGGGGGGGTAGGAAGGGCATGCGGCCACACCTTCCAACTAACCATGCCAAATCCGTACTTACCCCTGCAGACCCTGTGCTCCATGTGGGATAAAGGCAGTAGTCAAAGAAGAAGAAGATTGGCAGTGTATGCTCTTACAGGGGCAACATTGCCTGCTTATGTTGCTGGGCAATATTGACGGCAACGTGTAATATCTATTGGCCGTGTACCTTGAGGACATAGTCAATGGCAGTGTTGCCAAATAAGTAGCTCCAATCCCTAGAGTGTCAATGTTGCCTTAAAGCATTGCCAGGCAATATTGTCGAAATATCCGTTGACTGTCTAGCAAACAGTCGCCGGCAATGCTGCTGAATGAATAGCTCCAGTCCGTATATAGTCAGTGTTGCCCGTCGACGTTGTTGAGCAATACTGACAAAAATGTGCAATATGTATTGGCTGTATACATTGCCACAAACAGTCGCTGGCAGTGATGCCGAACAAGTAGCTCCAGTATGTATAGCGTGAATGTCGCCCAGCAACGTAGCCGGGCAATATTGGCTGCAATATGCGATGTCTATTGGCGGTGTACCATGCACAAATAACCTCTGGTAGTGTTGCCAAACAAGCAACGCCAATTCGTAGCAGTTCAGTGTTGCCCGGCTACGTTGCCAGGCAGTATTATCGACTAAACCCAGTATCTGTCGACTGTGGACGTTGCTGCAAGCAGTCACCGGCTACGTTGCCGAAAAAGTGACCGCAGTTCATGTAGCGGTAATGTTGCCCGGCAACTTTCCCATGCAATATTGGCGGCAATATGCAGTATCTATTGGCAGTGTAGCTCCTGTCGCTGGCAGTTCCAGAACAAGTAGCTCCAGTCCCTATAGTGCCAATCTCGCCCGCAACGTTGCCAGGCAATATTGACGACATATACAATATCTATTGGCAGTGTACGTTCTTGATCAGCCACGAGAGCCGAGAGCGCTAATGAGCTGCTTCCTGGACTCTGGTAGGCGCGCTGGCCCCGTATCGAATCCGCCGGGTGGATTAACGACGAGGGCCCGTCTGCCGGCCAGCCTGGATGTGGTTTTTAGGCGGTTTTCCACATCCCACTAGGTGAATACTGAGCTGCTCCTCACGTTCTGCCTCAGTTAGATGACTTGCAGACATTTGAAACACAATCGCACTATTTCATGATTTATGCCAGACACAAACAGCTGGGGTACACCAATTCTGTCCTGGGGGTCGGAAGGGCATCCGGCCACACATTCCAATTAACCATGCCAAATCCCTACTTAACCCTGACGACCCTGCACACCATGCAGGATAAAGGCAGTAGTCAAAGAAGAAAAAGATTGGCAGTGTACATTCTTATTTTACCAATGTTGCCCAGTTACGTTGCTGGGCAATATTGACAGCAACGTGTAATATCTATTGGCTGTGTGCCTTGAGCAAATAGCCACCGTAAGTGTTGCCAAAGAAGCAGCTCCAATTCCGTGATTATCAATGTTGCCTTTCAGCGTTGCCAGGCAATATTGTCGAAATATCCAACATCTGTTGACTGTCTATCATGCACAAATAGTCTGTGCGAATGTTGCCGCATGAATATCTCCAATCTGTATATGGTCACTATTGTCCACCGACGTTGTTGGGTAATATTGACAAAATGTGCAATATTTACTGGCTGTGTACGTTGCCACAGTCGCTGGCATGGTGCCGAACAAGTGACTCCAGTACATATAGCGTGAATGATGCTCAGCAATGTTGCCAGGCAATATTGGCTGCAATATGCGTTATCTACTGGCCGTGAACCATGCGCAAATAGCCTCTGGTAGAGTCGCCAAACAAGCAGCGCCAACTCGTAGCGCTTCAGTGTTGCCCGGCTATGTTACCAGGCAGTATTATCGACTATACCCAGTATCTGTCGACTGTGTACGTTGCTGCAAGCAGTCACCGGCTATGTTGCCGAGAAAGTGACCACAGTTCACATAGCACCAGTGTTGCTCGGTAACTTTCCCATGCAATATTGGCGGCAATATAAAGTATCTATTGGTCGTGTACCTTGCGCGAACAGTCGCTGGCAGTTCTAGAACAAGTAGCTCCAGTCCGTATAGTGCCAATATCGCCCGCAACGTTGCCAGGCAATATTGACGACAATGTACAGTATATATTGGCAGTTTGCGTTTTTGACCCACCAGGTTAGCCGAGAGTGCTAATGAGCTGCTTCTTGGACTCGCACATACGCGCCGGCCCCGCATCGAATCCGCCCGGCGGATTACCGACGAGGGCCGGTGTGCCGGCCAGCCTGGATGTGGTTTTTAGGCGGTTTTCCACATCCCACTATGTGAATACTGGGCTGCTCCTCACGTCCTGCCTCAGTTACACAATTCGCAGACATCTGAAACACATTCGCACTATTTCATGATTTATGCTAGACACAGACAGCTGGGGTGCACTAATTCCGTCCTGGGGGGGCGGGGGGGGGGGGGCTGGCCACCAATTCCAATTAACCATGCCTGATCAGTACTTAACTCTGCTGAACCTGTGCACCGTGTCGGATGAAGGCAGTTGTCAAAGAAGAAGAAGAAGATTGGCAGTGTCCACCCTTATAGTGCTAACATTGCCTGCCTACATTGCCGGGCAATATTGACAGCAATATGTAATATCTATATTAGTGCACCTTGAGCAAATAGTCAATGGCAGTGTTGCCAAAGAAGTAGCCCCAATACCTAGAGCGTCAGTTGCCTTAAGGAATTGCCAGGCAATACTGTCGAAATATCCAACATCTGTTGGCTGTCTACCTTGCGCGAACAGTTGGTGGACATGTTGCCGAACGAATAGCTCCAATCCGTATATAGTCAGTATTGCCCATCGACGTTGTTGGGTAATATTGACAAAAATGTTCAATATTTATTGGCGGTGTACATTGCCACTAATAGTCGCTGGCAGTGGTGCTGAACGAGTGGCTCCAGTACATGTAGCGTCCATGTCGCCCAGCAACATTGCGGGGCAATATTGCTGCAATATGCGATATCTATGGGCGGTGTATCATGCGCAAATACCCTCGGTAATGTTGCTGAACATGCAGCTCCAATTAGTAGCTCTTCTGTGTTGCCCAGCTACGTTCCGAGGCAATAGTGACGATAATGTTCAGTATGAGTCGGCTGTGTACTTTGCTGCAAGCAGTCGCCGGCTACGTTGCCGAGCAAGTGGCCGCCGTCCATTAGCGCCAATGTTGCTCAGCAACGTTGCCAGGCAGTATTGGCAGCAATATTCTGTATCTGTTGGCCCTGCACCTTGCGCCTACATTCACAGGCAGTATTGCAGAACAAGTAGCTCCAATCTGTAGAGTGCCAATCTTGCCCACAACGTTGCCAGTCAATATTGGCGGCGATTTGCGCTATCTATTGGCTGTGTGCCTTGCGCAAATAGTCGCCGGCAGTGATGCCGAACAGGTAGCTCCAGTTCGTAGTCAGTGCTGTCTTCCAGCGTTATTGCAATATTGTCGAAATATCCAATATCTGTTGGCTGACTAGCTTGCGCAAGCAGTCGCCGGCAATGTTGCCGAACGAATAGTTTCGATCCGTATAGTGTCAGTGCTGCCCGCCGATGTTGTTGGGCAATATTGACAAAAATTTGCAGTATTTATTGGCTGTGTAATGGCTCCAGTACGTATAGTGTCCATGTTGCCCAAAACATTGCTGGCAATATTGGCCGCATAATGCAATATCCATTGGCCGTGTACCCAGTACAAACAGTCGCTGGCTGTGTTGCAAAGCAAGTAACTCTAATTCGTATAGTGTCAACCTTGCCTGAAAGTTGCCAGGCAATATTTACGGCAGTATGTAATATCCATTGGCAATACACCTCCTTACCACGGCTAATTTTTGGAATGTCTGTCTGTCGTGTGTCTTGCGGATGCTTTGCCGAGCAATATTGACGGCAATATTCAGTATCTGTTGGGCCTGTAGCGAGACTCAGTATTGCCCGACGACATAGCCAGGCAACATTGACGGCAATATGCAATAAATAATTGGCCGTAAACCTTGCTGAAGTAGTCTTTGAGTGTTACAAGTAGCTCCAATTCTAAGCGCTTCGATGATGGCCGACAACATTGACTGCAATACTTAGTACCTATTAGCCGTGTACGTCGCGGAAACAGCCGCTGGCGGTGTTCCTGAGCGAGTGACTCCAGTACATAAAGTGTCAAAGTCACTATGCAACTTTGCCAGGCAGTAATGGCGGCAGATGGAATATCTATTTTCTGTGTATCTTTTTATAGTGTCCATTTCGTCTAGCAATGCTGCCGGGCAATATTGGCTGGAACCTTGCGGCTGCATTGCCGAGCAATATGGACAGCAATATGCAATATCTTTCTCTGCCTCGTGATGACTGGGTGTTGTGTGATGTCCTTAGGTTAGTTATGTTTAATTAGTTCTAAGTTCTAGGGAACTGATGACCATAGCTGTTGAGTCCCATAGTGCTCAGAGCCATTTGAACCATGCAATATCTTTCGGCCTTGTAACTAGCGGAAATGGCCTCTGAGTGTTGCCGAACAAGTAACTCCAATTCTTAGCGCCTGCAATATTGACGGCAATTTGTAGTGCCTATTTTCCGTGTACCTCGCCCAAACAGTCGCTGGCGGTGTTGCTGAACGAGTGACTCCAGTACATAAAGTGTTAAAGTCACTATGCAACTTTGCCAGGCAGTAATGGCGGCAGATGGAATATCTATTTTCTGTGTATCTTTTTATAGTGTCCATTTCGTCTAGCAATGCTGCCGGGCAATATTGGCTGGAAACTTGCGGCTGCATTGCCGAGCAATATGGACAGCAATATGCAATATCTTTCTCTGCCTCGTGATGACTGGGTGTTGTGTGATGTCCTTAGGTTAGTTATGTTTAATTAGTTCTAAGTTCTAGGGAACTGATGACCATAGCTGTTGAGTCCCATAGTGCTCAGAGGCATTTGAACCATGCAATATCTTTCGGCCTTGTAACTAGCGGAAAAGGCCTCTGAGATGTTGCCGAACAAGTAACTCCAATTCTTAGCGCCTGCAATATTGACGGCAATTTGTAGTGCCTATTTGCCGTGTACCTCGCCCAAACAGTCGCTGGCGGTGTTGCCGAACAAGTGGCTCCAGTACGTATAGCGTCAGTGTCAGCCGGCTACGTTGCCGGGCAGTGTTGGGGGCTGTATGCAATATCTATTGACTGTGTATCTTTTTATAGTGTCTCTTGCGCGGCTATATTGTCGGGCAATATTGACGACAATATGCAACTTCTACTGGCCGAGTGCCACGTGCAAATATCCTCTGGCAGTGTTGCCGAACAAGTAGATCCAATTCGCAGCGTTCCAACATTGCCCGGCAATATTGACGGCAATATGTGATGCCTATTGACGTGTACCTCGCGGAGTCGCTGACGGTGTTGCCGAACGAGTGGCTCCAGTACGTATAACGTGTCACCCGGCTATGTAGACGGGCAGTATTGCGGGCTGTATGCAATATTTGTTGACTGTGTACCTTTTTATAGTGTCTGTTGCTCGGCTAGATTGTCGGACAATATTGACAGCAATGTGCAACTTCTATTGGCAGCGTACCTCGTGCAAATAGCCTCTGGCAGTGTTGCCGAACAAGTAGATCCAATTCGTTACGTGCCAATATTGCCCGGTAATATTGACGGCAATATGTGATGCCTATTGACGTGTACCTCGCGCAAACAGTCGCTGGCAGTGTTACCGAACAAGTGGCTCCATTACGTATAGAGCCAGTGTCAGCAGGCTACGTTGGCAGTTAGTAATGGGGGCTGTATGCAAGATCTGTTGAGTGTGTACCTTTTTATAGAGTCTATTGCTCGGCTATACTGTCGAGCAATATCGACAGCAATATGAAACTTATAATGGCCGTGTACCTCGCGAAAATCGCCTCTGGCAGTGTTACCATACAAGTAGATCCAATTCGTAGCGCTTCAATATTGACGGCAATATGCAACATCTATTGGCCGTATACCTCGCGCAAATAGCCTCTGGCGGTGTTCCCGAACAAGTGGCTCTAGTACGTAAAGCGTCAGTGTCAGCCGGCTACGTTGCTGGGCAGTATTAGGGTTGCATGCAATATCTACTGGCTGTGTACCGTTTTTAGTGTATGTTGCTCGGCTACATTGTCGGGCAATATTAACAGCAGCATGAAACTTGTATTGGCCGTGTACCTCGCGCAAATCGCCTCTGGCAGTGTTGCCAAATAAGTAGATCCAAGTCAGAGCGCTTCAATATTGCCCGGCAATATTGACGGCAATTGTGGTGCCTATTTGCCGTGTACCTTGCGCAAACAGTCGCTGGCAGTGTTGCCGAACAAGTGGCTGCAGTACACATAGCGTCAGTGTCAGTCGGCTACGTTGCAGGGCAGTGTTGGGGATGTATGCAGTATCTATTGGCTGCGTACGTTTTTACAGTGTCTGTTGCTCGGCTACATTGTCGGGCAATACTGACAGCTATAGGCAATATCTATTTGCCGCGTACCTCTCGCAAATAGCCTCAGCCCTTGTTGCCGAACAAGTAGCTCCAATTCATAGCCCTTCAATATTACTGCGCAATATTGACGGCAATATATAGTACCTATTTGTCTTGTACCTCGCGCAGTCGCTGGCGGTGTTGCCGAACAAGTGGCCCCAGTATGTAAGCGTCAGTGTCAGCCGGCTACGTTGCAGGGCAGCATTGGGGGCTGTATGCAATATGTATTGGCTGTGTACCTTTTTATAGTGTCTGTTGCTCGGCTACATTGTCGGGCAATATTGACAGCTATAGGCAATATCTGTTTGCCGCGTACCTCGGGCAAATAGCCCGTGGCAGTGTTGCCGAACAAGTAGCTCCAATTCATAGCCCTTCAATATAGCTCGGCAATATAGACGGAAATATGTAGTACCTGTTTGCCGTGTATCTCGCGCAGTCACTGGCGGTGTTGCCGAACAAGTGGCTCCAGTACACAAAGCGTCAGTGTCACCCGGCTATGTTGCCGGGCAGTATTGGGGGCGGTATGCAATATCTATTGGCTGTGTACGTTTTTACAGTGTCTGTTGCTCGACTATATTGTCGGGCAATATTGACAGCTGTAGGCAATATCTATTTGCCGCGTACTTCGCGCAAATAGCCTCAGGCTGTGTTGCCGAACAAGTAGCTCCAATTAATAGACCTTCATTATTGACGGCAATATGTAGTACCTATTTGTCGTGTACCTCGCGCAAACAGTCGCTGGCGGTGTTGCCGAACAAGTGGCTCCAGTACACATAACGTCAGTGTTAACCGGCTACGCTGCCGTGCAGTATTGGGGGCTGTATGCGTTGGCTGTGTACCTTTTTATAGTGTCTGTTTCTCGGCTACATTGTCGGGCAATATTGACAGCAATATGAAACTTCTATTGGCCGTGCATTCGCGCAAATCGCCTCTGGCAGTGTCGTCGAACAAGTATATCCGATTCGTGGAGCTTCAATAGTGCCGGGCAATATTGACGGCAATATGCAGCACCTCTTGACCAAGTACCGGGCGCAAACAGTCGCTGGCGATGTTCTACATCTACATCTACATTTATACTCCGCAAGCCACCCAACGGTGTGTGGCGGAGGGCACTTTACGTGCCACTGTCATTACCTGTTCCAGTCGCGTATGGTTCGAGGGAAGAACGACTGTCTGAAAGCCTCCGTACGCGCTCTAATCTCTCTCATTTTACATTCGTGATCTCCTCGGGATGTATAAGTAGGGGGAAGCAATATATTCGATACCTCATCCAGAAACGCACCCTCTAGAAACCTGGCGAGCAAGCTACACCGCGATGCAGAGCGCCTCTCTTGCAGAGTCTGCCACTCGAGTTTGCTAAACATCTCCGTAACGCTATCACGGTTACCAAATAACCCTGTGACGAAACGCGCCGCTCTTCTTTGGATCTTCTCTATCTCCTCCGTCAGACCGATCTGGTACGGATCCCGTACAAGTGTCAGCCTGCTACGTTGCCGGGCAGCATTGGGGGCAGTATGCAATATCTATTGGCTGTGTACCTTTTTATAGTGTCTGTTGCTCGGCTATATTGTCGGGCAATATTGACGGCAATATGCAACTTCCATCGGCCGTGTGCCTCGCGCAAATAGCCTCTGACAGTGTTGCTGAACAAGTAGCTCCAATTCATAGCCTTTTCAATATTGCCCGGCAATATTGACGGCAATATGTAGTACCTATTTGCGGTGTACTTCGCGCAGTCGCTGGCGGTGTTGCCGAACAAGTGGCCCCAGTATGTAAGCGTCAGTGTCAGCCGGCTACGTTGCCGGGCAGCATTGGGGGCTGTATGTAATATCTGTTGACTGTGTACCTTTTTATAGTGTCTGTTGCTCGGCTATATTGTCGGGCAATATTGACGGCAATATGCAACTTCTATTGCCCGTGTGCCTCGCACAAATGGCCTCTGGCAGTGTTGCTGAGCAAGTAGCTCCAATTCATAGCCTTTTCAATATTGCCCGGCAATATTGACGGCAATATGTAGTACCTATTTGCGGTGTACTTCGCGCAGTCACTAGCGGTGTTGCCGAACAAGTGGCCCCAGTATGTAAGCGTCAGTGTCAGCCGGCTACGTTGCCGGGCAGCATTGGGGGCTGTATGTAATATCTGTTGACTGTGTACCTTTTTATAGTGTCTGTTGCTCGGCTATATTGTCGGGCAATATTGACGGCAATATGCAACATCCATCGGCCGTGTGCCTCGCGCAAATAGCCTCTGACAGTGTTGCTGAACAAGTAGCTCCAATTCATAGCCTTTTCAATATTGCCCGGCAATATTGACGGCAATATGTAGTACCTATTTGCGGTGTACTTCGCGCAGTCGCTGGCGGTGTTGCCGAACAAGTGGCCCCAGTATGTAAGCGTCAGTGTCAGCCGGCTACGTTGCCGGGCAGCATTGGGGGCTGTATGTAATATCTGTTGACTGTGTACCTTTTTATAGTGTCTGTTGCTCGGCTATATTGTCGGGCAATATTGACGGCAATATGCAACTTCTATTGCCCGTGTGCCTCGCACAAATGGCCTCTGGCAGTGTTGCTGAGCAAGTAGCTCCAATTCATAGCCTTTTCAATATTGCCCGGCAATATTGACGGCAATATGTAGTACCTATTTGCGGTGTACTTCGCGCAGTCACTAGCGGTGTTGCCGAACAAGTGGCCCCAGTATGTAAGCGTCAGTGTCAGCCGGCTACGTTGCCGGGCAGCATTGGGGGCTGTATGTAATATCTGTTGACTGTGTACCTTTTTATAGTGTCTGTTGCTCGGCTATATTGTCGGGCAATATTGACGGCAATATGCAACTTCTATTGCCCGTGTGCCTCGCACAAATGGCCTCTGGCAGTGTTGCTGAGCAAGTAGCTCCAATTCATAGCCTTTTCAATATTGCCCGGCAATATTGACGGCAATATGTAGTACCTATTTGCGGTGTACTTCGCGCAGTCACTAGCGGTGTTGCCGAACAAGTGGCCCCAGTATGTAAGCGTCAGTGTCAGCCGGCTACGTTGCCGGGCAGCATTGGGGGCTGTATGTAATATCTGTTGACTGTGTACCTTTTTATAGTGTCTGTTGCTCGGCTATATTGTCGGGCAATATTGACGGCAATATGCAACTTCCATCGGCCGTGTGCCTCGCGCAAATAGCCTCTGACAGTGTTGCTGAACAAGTAGCTCCAATTCATAGCCTTTTCAATATTGCCCGGCAATATTGACGGCAATATGTAGTACCTATTTGCGGTGTACTTCGCGCAGTCGCTGGCGGTGTTGCCGAACAAGTGGCCCCAGTATGTAAGCGTCAGTGTCAGCCGGCTACGTTGCCGGGGAGCATTGGGGGCTGTATGTAATATCTGTTGACTGTGTACCTTTTTATAGTGTCTGTTGCTCGGCTATATTGTCGGGCAATATTGACGGCAATATGCAACTTCTATTGCCCGTGTGCCTCGCACAAATGGCCTCTGGCAGTGTTGCTGAGCAAGTAGCTCCAATTCATAGCCTTTTCAATATTGCCCGGCAATATTGACGGCAATATGTAGTACCTATTTGCGGTGTACTTCGCGCAGTCGCTGGCGGTGTTGCCGAACAAGTGGCCCCAGTATGTAAGCGTCAGTGTCAGCCGGCTACGTTGCCGGGCAGCATTGGGGGCTGTATGTAATATCTGTTGACTGTGTACCTTTTTATAGTGTCTGTTGCTCGGCTATATTGTCGGGCAATATTGACGGCAATATGCAACTTCCATCGGCCGTGTGCCTCGCGCAAATAGCCTCTGACAGTGTTGCTGAACAAGTAGCTCCAATTCATAGCCTTTTCAATATTGCCCGGCAATATTGACGGCAATATGTAGTACCTATTTGCGGTGTACTTCGCGCAGTCACTAGCGGTGTTGCCGAACAAGTGGCCCCAGTATGTAAGCGTCAGTGTCAGCCGGCTACGTTGCCGGGCAGCATTGGGGGCTGTATGTAATATCTGTTGACTGTGTACCTTTTTATAGTGTCTGTTGCTCGGCTATATTGTCGGGCAATATTGACGGCAATATGCAACTTCTATTGCCCGTGTGCCTCGCACAAATGGCCTCTGGCAGTGTTGCTGAGCAAGTAGCTCCAATTCATAGCCTTTTCAATATTGCCCGGCAATATTGACGGCAATATGTAGTACCTATTTGCGGTGTACTTCGCGCAGTCGCTGGCGGTGTTGCCGAACAAGTGGCCCCAGTATGTAAGTGTCAGTGTCAGCCGGCTACGTTGCCGGGCAGCATTGGGGGCTGTATGTAATATCTGTTGACTGTGTACCTTTTTATAGTGTCTGTTGCTCGGCTATATTGTCGGGCAATATTGACGGCAATATGCAACTTCCATCGGCCGTGTGCCTCGCGCAAATAGCCTCTGACAGTGTTGCTGAACAAGTAGCTCCAATTCATAGCCTTTTCAATATTGCCCGGCAATATTGACGGCAATATGTAGTACCTATTTGCGGTGTACTTCGCGCAGTCGCTGGCGGTGTTGCCGAACAAGTGGCCCCAGTATGTAAGCGTCAGTGTCAGCCGGCTACGTTGCCGGGCAGCATTGGGGGCTGTATGTAATATCTGTTGACTGTGTACCTTTTTATAGTGTCTGTTGCTCGGCTATATTGTCGGGCAATATTGACGGCAATATGCAACTTCCATCGGCCGTGTGCCTCGCGCAAATAGCCTCTGACAGTGTTGCTGAACAAGTAGCTCCAATTCATAGCCTTTTCAATATTGCCCGGCAATATTGACGGCAATATGTAGTACCTATTTGCGGTGTACTTCGCGCAGTCACTAGCGGTGTTGCCGAACAAGTGGCCCCAGTATGTAAGCGTCAGTGTCAGCCGGCTACGTTGCCGGGCAGCATTGGGGGCTGTATGTAATATCTGTTGACTGTGTACCTTTTTATAGTGTCTGTTGCTCGGCTATATTGTCGGGCAATATTGACGGCAATATGCAACTTCTATTGCCCGTGTGCCTCGCACAAATGGCCTCTGGCAGTGTTGCTGAGCAAGTAGCTCCAATTCATAGCCTTTTCAATATTGCCCGGCAATATTGACGGCAATATGTAGTACCTATTTGCGGTGTACTTCGCGCAGTCGCTGGCGGTGTTGCCGAACAAGTGGCCCCAGTATGTAAGCGTCAGTGTCAGCCGGCTACGTTGCCGGGCAGCATTGGGGGCTGTATGTAATATCTGTTGACTGTGTACCTTTTTATAGTGTCTGTTGCTCGGCTATATTGTCGGGCAATATTGACGGCAATATGCAACTTCTATTGCCCGTGTGCCTCGCACAAATGGCCTCTGGCAGTGTTGCTGAGCAAGTAGCTCCAATTCATAGCCTTTTCAATATTGCCCGGCAATATTGACGGCAATATGTAGTACCTATTTGCGGTGTACTTCGCGCAGTCGCTGGCGGTGTTGCCGAACAAGTGGCTCTAGTATGTTAGCGTCAGTGTCAGCCGGCTACGTTGCCGGGCAGCATTGGTGGCAGTATGCAATATCTATTGGCTGTGTACCTTTTTATAGTGTCTGTTGCTCGGCTACATTGTCGGGCAATATTGACAGCTATAGGCAATATCTATTTGCCGCGTACTTCGCGCAAATAGCCCTTGGCAGTGTTGCCGAACAAGTAGCTCCAATTCATAGCCCTTCAATATTGCCCGGCAATATAGACGGAAATATGTAGTACCTGTTTGCCGTGTATCTCGCGCAGTCACTGGCGGTGTTGCCGAACAAGTGGCTCTAGTACGTATAGCGTCAGAGTCACCCGGCTACGTTGCCGGGCACTATTGGGGATGAATGCAATATCTATTGGCTGTGTACCGTTTTTAGTGTCTGTTGCTCGGCCACATTGCCGGGTAATATTGACTGCAATATGCAATACCTGTTGACCAAGTACCGGGCACAAATAGCCGCTGGCGGTGTTGCCGTACAAATGTCAGCCGGCTACGTTGCCGGGCAGTATTGGGGGCTGTATGCAATGACTGTGTACGTTTTTATACTGTCTATTGCGCGTGTATATGGTTGAATGGTTCAAATGGCTCTGAGCACTATGGGACTTAACGTCTATGGTCATCAGTCCCCTAGAACTTAGAACTACTTAAACCTAACTAACCTAAGGACATCACACAACACCCAGTCATCACGAGGCAGAGAAAATCCCTGACCTCGCCGGGAATCGAACCCGGGAACCCGAGCGCGGGAAGCGAGAACGCTGACGCACGACCACGAGCTGCGGACGCGTCTATATTGTCGAGCAATATTGACGGCAATATGCAACTTCTATTGGCCGTGTTCCTTGCGCAAATAGCCTCTGGCAATGTTGCTGAATAAGTAGCTTCAATTCATAGCCCTTTAAGATAGCTCGGCAATATTGGCGGCAGTTGTAATACCTATTTGCCGCGTACCTCGTGCAAACAGTCGCTGGCGGTGTTGCCGAACAAGTGGATCCAGTACACATAGCGTCAGTGTCAGCCGGCTACGTTGCCGGGCAGTATTGTAGGCTGTATGCAGTATCTATTGGCTTGTTGCCTTTTTATAGTGTCTGTTGCTCGGATACATTGTCGGCCAATATTGACAGCAATATGCAACTTCTATTGGCCGTGTACTTCGCGCAGATAGGTTCTGGCAGTGTTGCCGAACAAGGAGCTCCAATTAATAGCCCTTCAATATTGCCCGCCAATATTGACGGCAATATGTAGTACCTATTTCCCGTGTACCTCGCGCTAACAGTCGCTGGCGGTGTTGCCGAGCAAGTGTCAGCCGGCTACGTTGCCGGGCCGTATTGGGGGCTGTATGCAATATCTGTTGACTTGTATGCCTTTTTATAGTGTCCGTTGCTCGGCTACATTGTCGGGCAATATTGACAGCAATATGCAATTTCTATTTGCCGCGTACGACGCTGCAAAACAGTCGCCGGGTGGGTTGCCGAACAGGTATAGCGGGCAATGCAGCCCGGCATCATTACCGGGCTTTAGTGTCGGCAATATGCGACTTCTATTGCCCGGGTACGTGTTCCGTCGTAGCGAGCCCTCCTCGGCTAGTCTCCGCCAGCGGTGACCTACAGAACGGGCGGCGGCTTGAGCACTCAGTTTAGCGGGACGGATTTCGTCGCGCAGAGGTTGGCAGCGCGCGCGCACCCCCTCCCCGCGGCCGCGGTGACGTAGCCGGCCGGCCGGGCGAGAACAAAGGAGCGGCTGGGCGTCGGGCCAGCTGTGCGCTCCGCGTGTTGCCGGCTGCCGGCTGCTGGCTTTGTGTGTGCGCGGCGCGGGTGGCGAGCAGGCAGCGGTGTGTGTTCCGCCAGCTGAGCGCCAGCTGACAAGGCCGGCGCCTGACAGCCAGCGTTCTGCCCGTCTCCTGACCAGCCCAGCTCAGGTAATGGCCTCGCTATCAGCTGCCGTGTCGCCGGTCCGCGTACGTAGCTCTCTGTGCATGTCGCTAGCCGTTTCCATCCTGAGCTCATCATCAGGCTATCGTTCAGAATAAATTATGCATCTATATTCTAAGCTTTAAGTAAGTCTATACAGTGGTGGCCCAAAATTCACGCGCTGGGGCGCCACAATTCTTCCTTGCTTTCTGTTGTTGTTGTTGTGGTCTTCAGTCCTGAGACTGGTTTGATGCAGCTCTCCATGCTACTCTATCCTGTGCAAGCTTCATCTCCCAGTACCTACTGCAACAGCATGTTGTTATCAATGGTGAGACGCCTACAGACGTTAAAGTAACCTCTGGCGTGCCACAGGGGAGTGTTACGGGACCATTGCTTTTCACAATATATATAAATGACCTAGTAGATAGTGTCGGAATTCCATGCGGCTTTTCGCGGATGATGCTGTGGTATACAGAGAAGTTGCAGCATTAGAAAATTGTAGCGAAATGCAGGAAGATCTGCAGCGGATAGGCACTCGATGCAGGGAGTGGCAACTGACCCTTAACATAGACAAATGTAATGTATTGCGAATACATAGAAAGAAGGATCCTTTATTGTATGATTGTATGATAGAAGAACAAACACTGGTAGCGGTTACTTCTGTAAAATATCTGGGAGTATGCGTGCAGAACAATTTGAAGTGGAATGATCATATAAAATTAATTGTTGGTAAGGCGGGTACCAGGTTGAGATTCATTGGGGTAGTCCTTAGAAAATGTAGTCCATCAACAAAGGAAGTGGCTTACAAAACACTCGTTCGACCTATACTTGAGTATTGCTCATCAGTGTGGGATCCGTACCAGGTCGGGTTGACGGAGGAGATAGAGAAGATCCAGAGAAGAGCGGCGCGTTTCGTCACAGGGTTATTTGGTAACCGTGATAGCGTTACGGAGATGTTTAACAAACTCGAGTGGCAGACTCTGCAAGAGAGGCGCTCTGCATCGCGGTGTAGCTTGCTCGCCAGGTTTCGAGAGGGTGCGTTTCTGGATGAGGTATCGAATATATTGCTTCCCCCTACTTCCCCTACTTATACCTCCCGAGGAGATCACGAATGTAAAATTAGAGAGATTGGAGCGCGCACGCGCACGCGAACCATACGCGACTGGAACAGGAAAGGGAGGTAATGATAGTGGCACGTAAAGTGCCCTCCGCCACACACCGTTGGGTGGCTTGCCTAGTATAAATGTAGATGTAGAACCTACATCCATCTGAATCTACTTTGTGTATTCATCTCTTGGTCTCCCTCTACGATTTTTACCCTCCACGCTGCCCTCCAATACTAAATTGGTGATCCTTCGATGTCTCAGAACATGTCCTACCAACCGATCCCTTCTTCTAGTCAAGTTATACAACAAGCTCCTCTTCTCCCCAATTCTTTTCAATACCCCCTCATTAGTTATGTGATCCACCCATCTAATCTTCAGCATTCTTCTGTAGCACCACATTTCGAAAGCTTCTATTCTCTTCTTGTCCAAACTCTTTATCGTCCATGTTTCACTTCCATACACGGCTACACTCCATACAAATACTTTGAGAAACGACTTCCTGACACATCTGTACTCGATGATAACAAAAAAAGGTTCAATTGGCTCTGAGCACTATGGGATTTAACATGTGAGGTCATCAGTCCCCTAGAACTTAGAACTACTTAAACCTAACTGACCTAAGGACATCACACACATCCATTCCCGAGGCAGCATTCGAACCTGACACCGTAGCGGCCGCGCGCTTCCAGACTGAAGCGCCTAGAACCGCTCGGCCACACCGGCCGGCGATGATTGCCATAGCAAGTCTACATTTTATATCCCCTCTACTTCGACCATCATCAGTTATTTTGCTCCCCAAATAGCAAAACTTCTTTACTACTTACAGTGTCTCATTTCCTAATCAAATTCCCTCAACATCACCCGACTTAATTTGACTACATTCCATTATCCTCGTTTTGCTTTTGTTGGTTTTCATCTTACATCCTTCTTTCGAGACACTGTCCGTTCCGTTCAGCTGCTCTCCCAAGTCCTTTGCTGTTACAATCTCACCGGCGAACCTCTAAAGTTTTCATTTCATCTCCATGAGTTTTAATACCTACTCCGAATTTTTCTTTGTTTCCTTTACTGCTTGCTCAATATACAGATTGAATAACACCAGGGATTGGCTAAAACCCTGTCTCACTCCCTTCCCAACCACTGCTTCCCTTTAATGTGCCTCAACTCTTACAACTGCCATCTTGTTTATGAACAAATTGTAAATAGCCTTTCGCTCCCAGTGTTTTACTCCTGCCACCTTCAGAAATTGAAAGAGAGTATTCCAGTCAACATTGTCAAAAGCTTTCTCTAAGTCTACAAATGCTAGAAACGTCGGTTTGCCTTCCCTTAATCTATTTTCTAAGATAAGTCGTAGAGTCAGTATTGCCTCACGTGTTCCAATATTTGTATGGAATCCAAACTGATCTTCCCCGAGGTCGACTTCTACCAGTTTTTCCATTCGTCTGTAAAGAATTCGCGTTAGTATTTTCCAGCTGCGACTTATTAAACTGATAGTTCACTAATTTTCACACCTGTCAACACCTGGTTTCTTTCGGATTGGAATTATATTCTTCTTAATAATACGAAATCGTCTGTAACAAAATTTTTTCCTCTGAATGTTTTCGGTAAACCATGAACGTCAAAGACAATTTGGCAACACTGTAACCATTTGAAGAGCCCCGACTGATTCAAGCCTAAGGCGCAAGAAGTAAATTTTACAAAAGACAAAAAATAAAGAATCGGAAAAAAATCTCTAAATCAACTTAATTAACTTTCAGTGATTTAAAATATGCTTACATTATTGCACAATGCGTTGAAAAATCAACAAACCTCTTCAATAGTGGATGCATCTAGCTATGCTCAGTCGATAGATAGTGAAACTTCATTTTTCGAGACATTGAGGCGTAGGCTCCAATCATTCTGACCTCTTCATTTGTCCGACAGATACCCTCGTTCATTTCTGTATATTCTTCCTATCCATCCACCTGCTTCAGATGGCAAAATTTCTTGTTGGAATACTCGAGTTAGAGTCCATGTGTACTCTTCTTCTTCTTTTACGTATGGGCCACTGTGGACTATCGTCATTACAACTGTTTCTTTTCTACCGCGTTTCTCTCACCACTCGTCGATGTTTCTCTCTCCTTTCTTCTGTCCAACTGGCTCCAGTTTCTTTTGTTGAGTTTTTCGTGTAATTGCTTTCTGAGTAATAGTTTTTCCCCATAATCTTGTGTAGTAATTTAGTGATCGGCCATATGCTTTCTCCAACTCTTTTGCGCCATGTGTTATGCATTTTTAATTTACCGAAGTAAGTGAACAGTCACTTTGCTTGTCTGTTGGGATTCATTCTTGGCATGTGGCCGTAAAGGGCTATTCTTCTTTTGCCAGTCACGCCTGTGATTTTTTAAAATCTCTGTATAAAATTAATTATTATGACGTCCTCTGTATTGTGTTTGCTCTTCGACTGGTCCCAAAGTTTTGCCTGTAATTCGCTATGTGTGTTATTCTTCTTTCGTGTTACCCACTTTAGGCTATGCTGGATCAATCATTTCTTTGTGCGTTGTTCTTTTCTTAGGGCCCAGTATTTAATCATTCTTTCTGATCTTCTTTTCCTCTCTTCTTCCGAGATGAAGGATTTGGACTTTTGTGTAGATTTGTCTTGGAACCGTATGTTCTCATCTTTAGTAATTAATTTGGCTGTTCGATCACTAAGTGAATTTTCTGAAATCTTTAACTCTACTAGGTCTTTCTCAGTTTCTTTAAACCAGTTGGGTTTCGTTTTGCGGTTACGGAAAAAGCCAAAGATTTGTTTAGTTAATCTGTTGGAATTCATTCTGGGTAGATGATCATAAAAATTTATTCTCCTTTCTCGCATAGTATCTGAAAGCTTTTCAATTTTCTCGTAGAGAGTTTCATTTTTGATGTATATAATCTTATTGTCTTGAAATTTCGGCCCTATGATTTTTCTTAAAATTTTTCTTTGCTTTATCTCAAGTTTCTCCATTTGGCCTTTGAAATTCATGTTAAGTGTTTCTGCTGCAGACAATGCTTCTGGCTTAATCACTGTCTTGTAATGTGTAATTTTGGACCCCCATTAAAGGGATTTCTTATTGTATGTATATTTTGTTAGTTGGAAGGCCAATTCAAGTTTATTTTTTCTCTTTTTTTACGTGTGTTACTGTTATAATTATTTTTTAATTTCCTAATCTTGATCTGCTCAACAAAGTTACATATGATACAGACATAACTACAGAACTTATCAAGGTTATGTGAAATATACTTACAGCATTCACTAAGAGCAGCTGATTGCAATATTTTAAACACTCTAAAGTGGCAGCATATCCTTCATAAAACCAAAGCGGGTAGATCACACAGTCAAATCCAGTGCAGGTGATGAAGCATAGTCAAACATTAATGTGTAGTCAGTGCGGCTATGTGTCATCTCTATGGTCGCAGTGGAAATACCTACCATAATAGAACCGGGGGCAGACCAATGATATAACTGAAGGAAACGCAGGAGCGTAAATCGTTAAATTAAAAACACATGTATAAACGTGATATAATGAAAACGACTGTAGCTTACTCTCGTTTCTGTGTTAGGTGTATTTTCTGTATATCGATTAACCCTCTATGTGACAATAATATTTATCCAGCATAACGTGAAACACATTTTACTTCTCTTTGGGAATAGTAATCAATAAAAGTGCTGAGCTCGCCAGAGTGGCCGAGCGGTTCTAGGCACTTCAGTCCGGAACCGCGCTGCTGCTACGGTCGCAGGTTCGAATCCTGCCTCGGGCATGGATGTTTGTGATGTCCTTAGGTTAGTTAGGTTTAACTAGTTCTAAGTTCTAGGGGACTAATGACCTCAGCAGTTGAGTCCCATAGTGCTCAGAGCCATTTGAACCATTCGGCCACCATTGACCAGACGTTTTCAATTGGTGAGAGATCTGGAGAATGTGCTGGCCAGGGCAACAGTCGAACATTTTCTGCATCCAGAAAGGCCCGTACAGGACCTGCAACATGGGGTCGTGCATTATTCTGCTGAAATGTAGGGTTTCGCAGGGATCGAATGAAGGGTAGAGCCACGGGTCGTAACACATCTGAAATGTAACGTCCACTGTTCAAAGTGCCGTCAATGCGACCAAGAGGTGACAGAGACGTTTAACCAATGGCACCCCATACCATCACGCCGTGTGATACGCCAGTATGGCGATGACGAATACACGCTTCCAATGTGCGTTCACAACGATGTCGCCAAACACGGATGCTACCATTGTGATGCTGTAAACAGAACCTGGATTCATCCGAAAAAATGACGTTTTGCCACTCGTGCACCCAGGTTCGTCGTCGAGTACGGCATCGCAGGCGCTCCTGTGTGTGATGCAGCGTCAAGGGTAACCGCAGCCACGGTCTCCGAGCTGATAGCCCGTGCTGCTGCAAACGTCGTCGAACTGTTCGTGCAGATGGTTGTTGTCTTGCAAACGTCCCCATCTCTTGACTCAGGGATTGAGACGTGGCTGCACGATCCGCTACAGCCATGCGGATCAGATGCCTGTCATCTCGACTGCTAGTGATACGAGGCCGTTCGGATCCAGCACGGCGTTCCGTATTACCCTCCTGAACCCACCGATTCCATATTCTGCTAACAGCCATTGGATCTCTACCACTGCGAGCAGCAATGTCGCGATACGATAAACCGCAATAGCGATAGGCTACAGTCCGACCTTTATCAAAGTCGGAAACGTGATGGTACGCATTTCTCCTCCTTACACGAGGCATCACAACAACGTTTCACCAGGCAACGCCGGTCAACTGCTGTTTGTGTATGAGAAATGGGTTGGAAACTTTCCTCATGTTGTAGGTGTCGCCACCGAAGCCAACATTCTGTGAATGCTCTGAAAAGCTAATCATTTGCATATCACAGTGTCTTCTTCATGTCGGTTAAATTTCGCGTTTGTAGCACGTCGTCTTCGTGGTGTAGCAATTTTAATGGCCAGTAGTGTATTTCTAAGTTCACCATGGGTTGCCAGGTGGTAAATATTCATTCTAATAAATCAGGAGCACAAAATCTGTGCTCAAACATTTGAAAGAAAATAGCTGAAGGAAATGAGCACGGTCAGCTTCTGTCGGTAAACATGTGCCTTTAGGAGGAAGGCATCTCCCAAAGGCCTGGTGTAGACAATGCATCACCCACTGGTCCACTATGTTACCTAGACTACAACAGATATCGTGGCATTGTCTGAAACGGTAGAGATGGTGACCACATCATCTGCTCCGTAGTCTCCCGCGTGCTCTTTTGTAACCTCCTCCGAGCAGTCCACTGCATCATCAACCAGAACTTGGTGTGTCGTGGTGGAGCTATGCGACCTCCATGTTTAGTTTAGTTTAGTTACGTGATGTTCCGTAGATCATTTTTACGATTATTATATCGATATGATGTGGAAAAACTCTAAAAAATGGCTCTGAGCACTATGGGACTTAACATCTGTGGTCATCAGTCCCCTAGAACTTCGAACTACTTAAACCTAACTAATCTAAGGACATCACACACATCCATGCCCGAGGCAGGATTCGAACCTGCGACCGTAGTGGTCACGCGGTTCCAGACTGAAGCGCCTAGAACCGCACGGCCACACCGGCCGGCTGGAACAAGTCAGATTACAAGATATATATACGCACATGAATGGTGCTAATATTGATAGTACTGAAATGTTTAGTTCTATACATGCAACTACATTTAGAGGTACAATTTTTTTTACCAGTTCTGAAACAGAAACTTGTCCGTGGAATAGAAGGAGTTATCCAAAAGAAATGATTTTAAGCTAGATTTAAAACTTGATCTGCTACCTGCCAGACACTTTGTTGTTGGAAAAATGATCAAAGATTTTTGTTGTTGAATAATGTACTCCTTTTTGAGCAACTGACAGCTTCAGTAACGGATAGGAAAGGTCATTTTTCTCTCTAGTGTTGTACGTATGAACATCACTGTTCTTCGCGAATTGAGATGGATTACTTATAACGAATTTCATTAGCGAATATATGTACTCTGATGGTGCAGTTAAAATATCTAACTCCTCGAATAGGTGCCTACATGCCGTTCTTGGATGAACACAAGTAATTATTCTCACTGCTCTCTTTTGCGCAATCAATATTTTATGTCTAAGTGGTGAGTTACCCCAGAAAACTATTCCATAAGACATTATTGAGTGGAAATATGCAAACTACGTTAGGAGGCTGATCTGTTTATTACCAAGACTAGCGATTATACGAAGAGCGAAAGAAGCTGAACTTAATTGTATGAGAAGCTCAGTAAAATGCTTCTTCCAGTTCAAGTTGTCATCAATGTGAACACCAAAAAATTGTGATAAATATACCCTGTTAACTGAGCCGAGTTCATATGCTACATTTATTGTCGGTATGACTCTATTCGGTGTACAGAACTGGATGTAGCGAGTTTTTTCAAAATTAAGGGACAGTCCATTTCCCGAGAACCATTTAATAATTCTTTGAAAGATATCCGTAACAATATCTTCAGCTGCTTTTTCTGGGATGGGATTTATTATAACACTCGTGTCATCTGCAAAAAGTACTAGTTCTGCTTGCTGAACGTTAAGTGAGAGGTCGTTCACATGAATAAGGAACAGCAGAGGACCTAAACTTGAACCCTGTGGGACTCCCCATTCACTAGAATTTACCACCCTCCTAACATTATTTGTGTTATTCAGCACAACGTTTTGCTTTCTGTTCGTTAAGAATGATTCAGACCAGCTGTGTGTATAGCCTTCAGTTCGATAAAACCTATTTCTCTGAGTGTGACATGATCCACACAGTCAATTGCCTTGGAAAAATCACAAAACATACCAACTGGCGATCATTTGTTATTTAGGGCTTGTACTATTTGGTGGGTGAATGTCGTTTTTGTAGATCTAAAAAATAAAAAATAAAATAAAAAATCACGAATGTAAATACGATCCGTCTAACTACCAAAAAAATGAGCAAACAGTATGCCTATTACATTCAAGTGTGTAAATAAACTGTTTCCGTCATGTTGCTAATTTTCAGTAATTACTCAACAAGGGACTGTCAGCGAAAGTATATTATCTCAGCGCCAACATTTTCGCGATGCTTTGCGAAGCAATATTACCTGCAATGTTCATTCTTTATTGCAAACAGCATTTAATAAGTAAAACTGGAGCAACGAGGAACTGAATTCACGGACGGCACGGAATAAAAATAGCTTTAAATATGCTTAGAAACGAGTTCCGTATTGGTTTCATACTGTATAATCTAGGAAACGTGACTGAAAATGAACTTACTGTCGTTTTTAATCCAGGGATGACAAATGCTGGTTGAACACAAAACCACGTCTGAAGACCGGTGTCTCAAAGGCCATTGTTAAATATTCATACGCTTACTCAGTTGTTCGCAGATATCCAAAGTGGAACGAGTTAACAAACATTAAAATGGTATATAATGTCAGTATATTAATACTCAAAATGATTCAAATGGCTCTTAGCACTATGGGACTTAACTTCTAAGGTCAACAGTCCCCTAGAACTTAGAACTACTTAAAACATAACTAACCTAAGGACATCACACTCATCCATGCCCGAGGCAGGATTCGAACCTGCGACGTAGCGGTCACGCGGCTCCAGACTGTAGCGCTTAGAACCGCTCGGCCACGCTGGCCGACATATTAATACTAATAGAATAGATTGATTGTTGTGGATTTTGTAATAAACAGCATTTAACTCCAGTGGTATATATGCTTAAGTCTCACTGAATCGGTTCAGATGCCTAATATAATATTAAGCAGTCTAAAACCGGAAAATTAAAGATGTTACACTTACGCCTAAAATCGAACTCGCGAACTGTAGTATTCAAACGCAAAACTCAACCCACTGTACCAACTGCGAAGGACAGCTGGACAGTATCATATCTACATCTACATTTATACTCCGCAAGCCACCCAACGGTGTGTGGCGGAGGGCACTTTACGTGCCACTGTCATTACCTCCCTTTCCTGTTCCAGTCGCGTATGGTTCGCGGGAAGAACGACTGTCTGAAAGCCTCCGTGCGCGCTCTAATCTCTCTAATTTTACATTCGTGATGTCCTCGGGAGGTATAAGTAGGGGGAAGCAATATATTCGATACCTCATCCAGAAACGCACCCTCTCGAAACCTGGCGAGCAAGCTACACCGCGATGCAGAGCGCCTCTCTTGCAGAGTCTGCCACTTGAGTTTGCTAAACTTCTCCGTAACGCTGTCACGGTTACCAAATAACCCTGTGACGAAACGCGCCGCTCTTCTTTGGATCTTCTCTATCTCCTCCGTCAAACCGATCTGGTACGGATCCCACACTGATGAGCAATACTCAAGTATAGGTCGAACGAGTGTTTTGTAAGCCACCTCCTTTGTTGATGGACTACATTTTCTAAGGACTCTCCCAATGAATCTCAACCTGGTACCCGCCTTACCAACAATTAATTTTATATGATCATTCCACTTCAAATCGTTCCGCACGCATACTCCCAGATATTTTACAGAAGTAACTGCTACCAGTGTTTGTTCCGCTATCATATAATCATACAATAAAGGATCCTTCTTTCTATGTATTCGCAATACATTACATTTGTCTATGTTAAGGGTCAGTTGCCACTCCCTGCACCAAGTGCCTATCCGCTGCAAATCTTCCTGCATTTCGCTACAATTTTCTAATGCTGCAACTTCTCTGTATACTACAGCATCATCTGCGAAAAGCCACATGGAACTTCCGACACTATCTACTAGGTCGTTTATATATATTGTGAAAAGCAATGGCCCCGTAACACTCCCCTGTGGCACGCCAGAGGTTGCTTTAACGTCTGTAGACGTCTCTCCATTGATAACAACATGCTGTGTTCTCTTTGCTAAAAACTCTTCAATCCAGCCACACAGCTGATCTGATATTCCGTAGGCTCTTACTTTGTTTATCAGGCGACAGTGCGGAACTGTATCCAACGCCTTCCGGAAGTCAAGAAAAATAGCATCTACCTGGGAGCCTGTATCTAATATTTTCTGGGTCTCATGAACAAATAAAGCGAGTTGGGTCTCACACGATCGCTGTTTCCGGAATCCATGTTGATTCCTACATAGTAGATTCTGGGTTTCCAAAAACGACATGATACTCGAGCAAAAAACATTTTCTAAAATTCTACAACAGATCGACGTCAGAGATATAGGTCTATAGTTTTGCGCATCTGCTCGACGACCCTTCTTGAAGACTGGGACTACCTGTGCTCTTTTCCAATCATTTCGAACCCTCCGTTCCTCTAGAGACTTGCGGTACACGGCTGTTAGAAGGGGGGCAAGTTCTTTCGCGTACTCTGTGTAGAATCGAATTGGTATCCCGTCAGGTCCAGTGGACTTTCCTCTGTTGAGTGATTCCAGTTGCTTTTCTATTACTTGGACACTTATTTCGATGTCAGCCATTTTTTCGTTTGTGCGAGGATTTAGAGAAGGAACTGCAGTGCGGTCTTCCTCTGTGAAACAGCTTTGGAAAAAGGTGTTTAGTATTTCAGCTTTTTCGCGCGTCATCCTCTGTTTCAATGCCATCATCATCCCGTAGTGTCTGGATATGCTGTATATATGAAGCTACTTGTCGAAAATGAGATTACAGTGTTGCCATCTACGTCTCTCTGACGTCTCTTTGCTATTGAAAACATGTACGGGACGAAATTCTTTTAGACGTTTTCGTGCAGTTGGTGTGCAACGACTCCCTATGATCTTTCAAGAGCGTGCGAATTTAGTATCAGCCTCCACATCAAGTTATCGTCATCTTGCTGTTGATTTTTTTCTCCGTGTCTGCGAACTGAATCTGGTGCCGAAACATGTTTGGGCAAGAAAAAAATGATTGACACTTGCCAGTCAAAGTAACTTTTCCACAATTCAATTTGTTTCCACTACACATTTCAGGAGCTTAAACCTCTGTCAACTAGGTTTATGTCAGTTAATAAGAATTTTGTATGTTGTGCATACGGATTTTTTAGCTAGACCACCCCTCCCCCTCCCTCTGTTATCTTGGTTGTAATGATACTGGTCCGTAGCGTAGCCCGAGGTCTAGGTTAACTTGAAAGAATATTCCGTTGTAAGTTGCCGAAGCCAACGAATGTGTGTGTGTGTCAAATACAGACTGCGGTGACAGATTGCCCTGCAGTGTAATGTAAAAGGTCATAACCTACACATTAACCTCTGGCGTGCCACAGGGGAGTGTTATGGGACCATTGCTTTTCACAATATATATAAATGACCTAGTAGATAGTGTCGGAAGTTCCATGCGGCTTTTCGCGGATGATGCTGTAGTATACAGAGAAGTTGCAGCATTAGAAAATTGCCGGCCGCGGTGGTCTCGCGGTTCTAGGCCCGCAGTCCGGAACCGTGCGACTGCTACGGTCGCAGGTTCGAATCCTGCCTCGGGCATGGATGTGTGATGTCCTTAGGTTAGTTAGGTTTAAGTAGTTCTAAGTTCTAGGGGACTGATGACCACAGGAGTTGAGTCCCATAGTGCTCAGAGCCATTTGAACCATTAGAAAATTGTAGCGAAATGCAGGAAGATCTGCAGCGGATAGGCACTTGGTGCAGGGAGTGGCAACTGTCCCTTAACATAGACAAATGTAATGTATTGCGAATACATAGAAAGAAGGATCCTTTATTGTACGATTATATGATAGCAGAACAAACACTGGTAGCAGTTACTTCTGTAAAATATCTGGGAGTATGCGTGCGGAACGATTTGAAGTGGAATGATCATATAAAATTAATTGTTGGTAAGGCGGGTACCAGGTTGAGATTCATTGGGAGAATCCTTAGAAAATGTAGTCCATCAACAAAGGAGGTGGCTTACAAAACACTCGTTCGACCTATACTTGAGTATTGCTCATCAGTGTGGGATCCGTACCAGATCGGTTTGACGGAGGAGATAGAGAAGATCCAAAGAAGAGCGGCGCGTTTCGTCACAGGGTTATTTGGTAACCGTGATAGCGTTACGGAGATGTTTAATAAACTCGAGTGGCAGACTCTGCAAGAGAGGCGCTCTCCATCGCGGTGTAGCTTGCTCGCCAGGTTTCGAGAGGGTGCGTTTCTGGATGAGGTATCGAATATATTGCTTCCCCCTACTTATACCTGCCGAGTAGATCACGAATGTAAAATTAGAGAGATTAGAGCGCGCACGGAGGCTTTCAGACAGTCGTTCTTCCCGCGAACCGTACGCGACTGGAACTGGAAAGGGAGGTAATGACAGTGGCACGTAAAATGCCCTCCGCCACACACGTTTGGGTTGCTTGCGGGGTATAAATGTAGATGTAGATTAAGAAGTACAACCATACGTTAAAGGTTCAAGACAAGAAGTCTGCAATTAAAGTTACGTACTTTGTAGCCCCGTATGTCTCGAGGCAGTGTAACTGGCGAATTGCCCATACTGCCTTTATACAGTATTCGGAAATGAGAACACTGTGACTTCCAACAAACTATATGCGTGATTTGAAAAAAATTCCGAAACTTTTTCTCGCTGATAGCAGTTTGCACGTCTCCAAAATGGCTAGCATTACAATGTGTTTTCCCGCATCTCGTGGTCGTGCGGTAGCGTTCTCGCTTCCCACGCCCGGGTTCCCGGGTTCGATTCCGGGCGGGGTCAGGGATTTTCTCTGCCTCGTGATGGCTGGGTGTTGTGTGCTGTCCTTAGGTTAGTTAGGTTTTAGTAGTTCTAAGTTCTAGGGGACTGATGACCATAGATGTTAAGTCCCATAGTGCTCAGAGCCATTTGAACCATTTTTTTACAATGTGTTTTGATGAAGTGCAAAGTGCTTTTATGACCATATTTGTGAAAATGTGTTACATTTACGTGTGTTTCACAACACCTCATAAGGATGCTGAGAAAAAAGGGCGTGCCACACAAAAACATGACAAGCTACCTGTAATAAATAAAACGCAAGTGGTCCTGAAAAACTATGCAAACCGAGTTTAAAGATTAAATAAAACAGCAACCCACTGATAATGGCTCAGAGGTGCCGCAACATGTTTGCGAACTTGGAAAAAACTGTGTTTTGCGTAATTGGCGGACCTTACATCCAACAATTATATCAGATCTATAGATTGCCTACGCCTGAGTTGTAGGCAGGTATCCCCGATTACGTCCAACATAGTGGTGCTATTCTAATACCGCAGGACCTCGGCGTGACAATCTAGGAAGAGGAAAATGAGCTGAAGATGTAAATTGAAGTTTGTGTTAGGGACGGCATTGAACTAGGGTCTTCAGTGCAGATGTGTTAGGTGTAGTGGTGTGATGGTGTAATGGCTAGCATTCCTGCCGAGTAAGCAAAGAATGGCTCTGAGCACTATGGGACTTAACATCTGAGGTCATCAGTCCCCTAGAACTTACAACCACTTAAACCTAACTAACCTAAGGACATCACACACATCCATGCCCGAAGCAGGCTTCGAACCTGCGACCGTAGCAGTCGCGCGGTCCCAGACTGAACCGCCTAGAACCGCTCGGCCACACCGGCCGGCAGTAACCAAGAGACATGGATTCAAGTCCCGGCGATGACACAAATTTTAGTTCATTTCTTTAGTTTCCATCCTTTTCGTAGTAGAGGAACAGAGACTATGAGAATGTCCTGAAACGTCCCCTTTGAAAAATTATACAGGACTGTGCTTAAACTGACATACAATATTTTTAGCGGAACGCAATCTGACTTTCAAAAATCCCTGCAAAAGAATGGCCCTGAGTAACATTAACCTATAAGTTTCACAAATCACTTACCTCACAAAAATCTTCGCTACTCAAGCTACTGCAATAAGCGAGCGCCACTACTGCCAGCTAAATAAAAGATTCAAAGTACTGTAGGCACTAACTACTGATAGGCATAGTTAGCAAATGAAAGATTTTGATAGAGAACAACCAATGTATTTACCTCAATAGTCATAATATATATAGCAGTTCATGACAAATTTCAAAACTCCGCCATCTCTCTCCCCACATCCACCACTGCTGGCGGCTCACCTCCAACTGCGCAACGCTACGCGCTGTTCACATCCAGCTGCCGCTGCCCAACACTACAATGGCAGACAACAATGCAAACTAGCCACAGACTTCACACAGCACAGCCAGTGATTTTTATACAGAGGTGGCGTTACCAATAAGAAAACCTAAACAGCCTACTTACAGTACAAATGTGCGTCTGGCTTACCGTGTGCCGGCGGGCCAACTGCCTGGTACTGACGTGGCGGTCGCTATCCACTGTGTTAAGCACATTTTCCTCCAAATCTGGTGTCCGAACATTTCTGGTACTTCGCGAGGACGACGGTTCAATCCCGCGTCCAGCCATCCTGATTTAGGTTTTCCGTTATTTCCCTAAATCGCTCCAGGCAAATGCCGGGATGGTTCCTTTGAAAGGGCACGGCCGACTTCCTTCCCGGTCCTTCCCTAATCCGATGAGACAGATGACCTCGCTGTCTGGTCTTCCCCCAACAACCCAACCCAAGCCCCCTTCACAGTAAAAAAAAAAAAAAAAAAAAAATTCTGGTACGTTCGTCATGATTTCCACCCGCAGCTCATTGTCCAGCGGCTAGCGTTGCTACCTCTGGATCACAGGGTCCCGGGTTCGATTCCCGGCCAGGTTGGGCATTTTCTCTGCCCGGGGACTGGGTGTTTGTGTTGTCCTCATCATTTCATCTTCATCATTCGTGACAGTGTCTAGATTGGACTGAAAAAAATTGGACTGTGTAAGAAATTCGGACTTTGTACGGGCACTGATGACCGCGCAGTTGAGCACCTGACAAACGAAACATCCATCATCATCTTTCATGATTTCCAGCTTCCTGAAACGACACTGTTTCGAACGGCGAAACACTGTTGCAAATATTGAATGCTGTGGATGTTGTCGGCGGGGATAGGTCTTCGGATACAACCTTGCCGCCCGCCGCCCTTTGACAGATGCCTTTCCGCAAACACCGTGTCGGCAAGCTGTCAACTCGAATACGGAACCATTGTGTGCAACACTGTATCACATCCACTACAAGGTGAGTCAGCAAGAGAAGTTAATCGGACACGACATTACCAATAACTACGGCAGGCGAGGGCGCTCCGTCATGACGTATGAGGAACAGTACCAGACTCTAGGAGGAAACCGTGGGTACTGCAAGTGTGGCTACGTGGTACAGCGCGTGTTAGACCGCAGTCTCTGTAACAGAGTATGACTGAGTAAATGGCCTCTACCATGGAAAACATGCATTTCCAGACGTAAATTCATTAGACCATTTTTCTTCCGTATCCTCTCATCAGTCAATCTCTAGAGTTTGAAAAAAAAAAAAAAACCGTATATACACTACTGGCCATTAAGATGACGTGCTACAGACGCGAAATTTAACCGACAGGAAGAAGATGATGTGCCATGCAAATGATCAGCTTTTCAGAGCATTCACACAAGGTTGGCGCCAGTGGCGAGACCTACAACGTGCTGACATGAGGAAAGTTTCCAACCGATTTCTCATACACAAACAGCAGTTGACCGGCGTTGCCTGGTGAAACGTTGTTGTGATGCCTCGTGTAAGGAGAAGAAATGCGTACCATCACGTTTCCAAATTGGATGAAGGTCGGATTGTAGCCTATACCGATTGCGGTTTATCGCATCGCAACATTGCTGCTCGTGTTGGTCGAGATCCAATGACTGTTAGCAGAATGTGGAATCGGTGGATTCGGGAGGGTAATACGAAACGCCGTGCTGGATCCCGACGGCCTCGTATCACTAGCAGTCGAGATGACAGGCATCTTATCCGCACGGCTGTAACGTATCGTGCAGCCACGTCTCGATCCCCGAGTCAACAGATGGGGACGTTTGCAAGACAACAACCATCTGCACTAACAGTTCGACGAACGTTTGCAGCAGCACGGACTATCAGCTCGGAGACCGTGGCTGCGGTTACCCTTGACGCTGCATCACAGACAGGAGCACCTGCAATGGTGTACTGGACGACGAACCTGGGTGCACGAATGGCAAAACGTCATTTTTTCGGATGAATCCAGGTACTGCTTACAGCATCGTGATGGTCGCATCCGTGTTTGGTGATATCGCGCCGTGTTTGGTGACATCGCGGTGAACGCACATTGGAAGCGTGTATTCGTCATCGCCATGCTGGCGTATCACCCGGCGTGATGGTATGGCGTGCCATCGGTTACACGTCTCGTTCACCTCTTGTTCGCATTGACGGCACTCTGAACAGTGGACGTTACATTTCAGATGTGTTACGACCCGTGGCTCTACCCTTCATTCGACCCCTGCGAAACCCTACATTTCAGCAGGATAATGCACGACCGCGTGTTGCAGGTCCTGTACGGGCCTTTCTGGAGACAGGAAATGTTCGACTACTGCTCTGGCCAGCACATTCTCCAGGTCTCTCACCAACTGAAAACGTCTGGTCAATGGTGGCCGAGCAACTGGCTCGTCACAATACTCCAGTCACTACTCTTGATGAACTGTAGTATCGTGTTGAAGCTGCGTGGTCACCTGTACCTGTACACGCCATCCAAGCTCTGTTTGACTCAATGCCCAGGCGTATCGAGGCCGTTATTACGGCCAGAGGTGGTTGTTCTGGGTACTGATATCTCAGGATCTGTGCACCCAAATTGCGTGAAAATGTAATCACATGTCAGTTCTAGTATAATATATTTGTCCAATGAATACCCGTTTATCATATGCATTTCTTCTTGCTGTAGCAATTTTAATGGCCTGTTGTGTATATTGGTCGGTATCCTAGGAAGTTCTGGTCTTACGTTAAATCAGTAAGTGGCTCGAAACAGCATATCCAGACACTACGGGATGATGATGGCATTGAATCAGAGGATGACACGCGTGAAGCTGAAATACTAAACACCTTTTTCCAAAGCTGTTTCACAGAGTAAGGCCGCACTGCAGTTCCTTCTCTAAATCCTCGCACAAACGAAAAAATGGCTGACATCGAAATAAGTGTCCAAGGAATAGAAAAGCAACTGGAATCACTCAATAGAGGAAAGTCCACTGGACCTGACGGGATACCAATTCGATTCTACACAGAGTACGCGAAAGAACTTGCCCCCCTTCTAACAGCCGTGTACCGCAAGTCTCTAGAGGAACGGAGGGTTCGAAATGATTGGAAAAGAGCACAGATAGTCCCAGTCTTCAAGAAGGGTCGTCGAGCAGATGCGCAAAACTATAGACCTATATCTCTGACGTCGATCTCTTGTAGAATTTTAGAACATGTTTTTTGCTCGAGTATCATGTCGTTTTTGGAAACCCAGAATCTACTATGTAGGAATCAACATGGATTCCGGAAACAGCGATCGTGTGAGACCCAACTCGCTTTATTTGTTCATGAGACCCAGAAAATATTAGATACAGGCTCACAGGTAGATGCTATTTTTCTTGACTTCCGGAAGGCGTTCGATACAGTTCCGCACTGTCGCCTGATAAACAAAGTAAGAGCCTACGCAATATCAGACCAGCTGTGTGGCTGGATTGAAGAGTTTTTAGCAAACAGAACACAGCATGTTGTTATCAATGGAGAGACGCCTACAGACGTTAAAGTAACCTCTGGCGTGCCACAGGGGAGTGTTATGGGACCATTGCTTTTCACAATATATATAAATGACCTAGTAGATAGTATCGGAAGTTCCATGCGGCTTTTCGCGGATGATGCTGTAGTATACAGAGAAGTTGCAGCATTAGAAAATTGCAGCGAAATGCAGGAAGATCTGCAGCGGATAGGCACTTGGTGCAGGGAGTGGCAACTGACTCTTAACATAGACAAATGCTTAGAAAATGTAGTCCATTAACAAAAGAGGTGGCTTACAAAACCCTCGTTCGACCTATACTTGAGTATTGCTCATCAGTGTGGGATCCGTACCAGATCGGTCTGACGGAGGAGATAGAGAAGATCCAAAGAAGAGCGGCGCGTTTCGTCACAGGGTTATTTGGTAACCGTGATAGCGTTACGGAGATGTTTAATAAACTGAAGTGGCAGACTCTGCAAGAGAGGCGCTCTGCATCGCGGTGTAGCTTGCTGTCCAGGTTTCGAGAGGGTGCGTTTCTGGATGAGGTATCGAATATATTGCTTCCCCCTACTTATACCTCCCGAGGAGATCACGAATGTAAAATTAGAGAGATTAGAGCGCGCACGGAGGCTTTCAGACAGTCGTTCTTCCCGCGAACCATACGCGACTGGAACAGGAAAGGGAGGTAATGACAGTGGCACGTAAAGTGCCCTCCGCCACACACCGTTGGGTGGCTTGCGGAGTATAAATGTAGATGTAGATGTAGATGTAGATGTAGGTTAGGACAGAGTGCGCGGCCTTCGCCGCGGGCAATTTATGAGCAAGACCCGAAATAGCGTTGGCCGCGTTGGAGGTCGAAGCCGGGACTCCAGCCGGTCCGTTGGCCCCTCGCCACCGCCACCGGCCCGTCTATTTTCGGAGCTCTGCGGTGGGTGCGGCCGAGTCTCGACTTTACGTCCGCCCAGTACGAAGTCATTTGCACAACGTTTGGTCACGCCGGCTGCGGAACACTTCTGTTACGAATTTTCGCGAATCCGTAAAGGATCGAGCTGGTGAACTCGGTGACAGTGGAAGATACGCATTTTATGAATAAAAATACGCCAGTGTCTGTTGTTTGCTGGTCTTCTAGTCCAAACCGCGATTTGCTCACTGATTGATCTGTGTTCAGTTTTTCAAGGCCTATCCACTGTGCCAACTTATAACTAAATCTGAGGGGGGTGCGATGGGGAGGTTCCCTTGTTAGAACTAGTTAAACCTAACTATCCTAAGGACATCACACACAGTCGTGCCCGAGGCAGGATTCGAACCTGCGACCGTAGCGCCTAGAACCGCTCGGCCACTCCGGCCGGCGTCCGTTGAAACATGTCTGTATTGCTGCAATCCTGCTGTTCACGCTGCGAAGTCAGCTGTTGATAGCATGCGTGCAGGCATAATTGTTCGGCGGCGAGTATATCGCAGACTTTCCGCTTACAAGCCGTGTGACAGAACAGAGGCACCCGAATTTCTGCAAGGTCGCGGCGCGGATAGGATGGCATCGTCAGCGCTTGAGGGCGCCAAGTAGCGAGTAGCAGGAAAAAAAAAGGGAATGCGAGAAGCCGTAAAGATGCGGACTCACTGCAAGGAGTCCCGGTATGACATCACGGAGGAGGCACCACGGCCGCCAAGCGAGGATGGAGCGTCGTGCGGGGGCATCCACTGTGGTTGGGCTCGTGGCCGGATACACAGGGGTGCGCCGGTGGACCGCCGCTCCGACTGTATATGCCTTACGAAGCGCCCCTTGGTTTTGAGAAAAATTACGTTTGATAATTGAAGGGGTACCAATGATTTTTTCCCGTAATGCTAGTGTGCAAAACTTGACGACTTCGACATGACGTCCCTGTGCCAAGTAATATACACTACTTGCCGTTAAAGTTGCTACACCAAGGAGAAATGCAGATGATAAGCGGGTATTCATTGGACAAATATATTATACCACAACTGACATGTGATTACATTTTCACGCAGTTTGGGTGCATAGATCCGGAGGAATTAGTAACCAGAACAACCACCTCTGACCGTAATAACGGCCTTGATACGACTGGGCATTGAGTCAAACAGAGCTTGGATGTCGTGTACAGGTACAGCTGCCCGTGCAGCTTCAACACGATACCACAGTTCATCAAGAGTAGTGACTGGCGTATTGTGACGAGCCAGTTGCTCGGCCACCATTGATCAGACGTTTTCATTTGGTGAGAGATCTGGAGAATGTGCTGACTAGGGCAGCAGTCGAACATTTTTTGTATCCGGATAGGCCCGTACAGGACCTGCAACATCTGGTCGTGCATTATCCTGCTGAAATGTAGGGTTTTGCAGGGATCAAATGAAGGCTAGAGCCACGGGTCGTAACACATCTGAAATGTAACGTCCACTGTTCAAAGTGCCGTCAATGCGAACAAGAGGTGACCGAGACGTGTAACCAATGGCACCCCATACCATCACGCCGGGTGATACGCCAGTATGGCGATGACGAAGACACGCTTCCAATGTGCGTTCACCGCGATGTAGCCAAACACGGATGCGACCATCGTGATGCTGTAAACACAACCTGGATTCGTCCGAAAAAATTACGTTTTGCCATTCGTGCACCCAGGTTCGTCGTCGAGTACACCAACGCAGGCGCACCTGTCTGTGATGCAGCGTCAAGGGTAACCGAGCTGATAGTCCGTGCTGCTGAAACGTCGTCGAACTGTTCGTGCAGATGGTTGTCGTCTTGCAAACGTCCCCATCTGTCGACTCAGGGATCGAGACGTGGCCGTAAGATCCGTTACAGCCGTGCGGATAAGATGCCTGTCATCTCGACTAGTAGTGATACGAGGCCGTTGGGAACCAGCACGGCGTTCCGTATTACCCTCCTGAAGCCACCGATTCCATATTCCGCTAACAGTCATTGGATCTCGACCAACGCGAGCAGCAATGTCGCGATACGATAAACCGCAATCGCGAAAGGCTACAATCCGACCTTTATCAAAGTCGGAAACGTGATGGTACGCATTTCTCTTCCTTACACGAGGCATCACAACAACGTTTCACCAGGCATCGCCGGTCAACTGCTGTTTGTGTATGCGAAATCGGCTGGAAACTTTCGTCGTGTCAACACGTTGTAGGTGTCGCCACCGGCGCCAACCTTGTGTGAATGCTCTGAAAAGCTAATCATTTGCATATCACAGCATCTTCTTCCTGTCGGTTAAATTTCTCGTCTATAGCACGTCATCTTCGTGGTGTAGCAATTTTAGTGGCAAGTAGTGTAGTTCATTAATTGTCATCCTGTACTGCGAAGGACTTAATTGAAGAAGTGTGAAAGGCTGGTGATTGTGGGCGGGGCGGGGCACCCTAGCGAGTGGAGCGGCTGGAGAGTGTGTGGGCGGAGTGGGAAGCTGCGCCAGCGGCGGCCACGTCGCTTATCAGTGCTGCTGCCGCTGCTGCTGTGTGCTGCTCTGCTGTATTCGCCGCGTTATCAGGGCCGGCGTTCTCGGAACGGCCTAGCTGCGGGGGCGACGTCCCGCGCAGCCAGTGTGAGGTTGGCGCATTCCCAGGCGGCTGCTCCACAGGTACTGTGGCGCAGGGCGAGCTGGCACGCTCTCTCCATACTCTCCACCTTATCTCCGCTCCAGGACGAATTTTCACCCTACAGTGTGTTCGAAACCTCTTCGCAAAATGTGGGCTCCACTGGGACTCGAACTCAGGACCGCTGCCTATCGCGGCCAGTGCCCTTACCCGTTCAGCTCTCCAGGCACGACTCCCCACTGCCCTCAGTTCTCAGCAACCTGACTGCCCAACGGTGAAACGCGTAACAGCAGTGCAATAAGTCCAAGGTCGAATCCCGGTTGCACCACGTGAAGTGTCAGCTAGTCTACACCGCTCAGTCCTCTGATGTCTCACCAGGAACAACTGGTTCGAGTTCGAAATTCAGCTGTAGGGTCACCGAGCTAGGTGATGCAGTAGCTAACACACGGGACTTGCATACGGGAGGAAGACAGTTCAAGTCCGCGTCCGGCCATCCTCATTTACATCAAATGAATTTGCAGTTGCGGATAAGGACTACTATCAGCTGTAGAATGGGATGACGGTAGTGAAAATTTGTACCGGCCCGGGATTCGAACCCGGATATCCCACTTATCGCGAGCGGTCGCTTCACCATTTGGCTATCGATGCACCACTCGCGGCCAGACCCAAACCTCTGTATGTCGTCAACCATGCGTCTACGACCTGACGTTCTACACCCATTATGTACACTATGGACGGCCGGAGTGGTCGTTCTAGGCGCTACAGTCTGGAACCACGCGGCTGCTACGGTCGCAGGTTCGAATCCTGCCTCGGGCATGGATGTGTGTGACGTCCTGAGGTTAGTTGGGTTTAAGTACTAAATTCTAGGGGACTGATGACCTCAGAAGTTAAGTCCCATAGTGCCGAGAGCCATTTGAACCTTTTGTACACTATGTGATCAAAAGTATCCGAACACCTGGCTGAAAATGACTTACAAATTCGTGGCGTCCTCCATCGGTAATATTGCAATTCAATATGGTGACGACCAACCCTTAGCCTTGACGACAGCTTCCACTCTCGCAGGCATACGTTCAGTCGCTTTTGGGGAAACGGAGTGCTCCTCTGAGGAGGGGTTTCCATGTTGATCGGTGAGGCCTGGCCCGAAGTCGGCGTTCCAAAACATCCCAAAGGTCCGCTATAGGATTCAGGTCAGGCTCCTGTGCAGGCCAGTCCATTGCAGGGATGTTATTCTCGTGTAACCACTCCGCCACAGGCCGTGCACTATGAACAGGTGGTCGATCGTGCTGAAAGATGCAATCGCCATACCCAAATTGCTCTTCAACAGTGGGAAGCAAGAAGGTGCTTAAAACATCAATGCAGGCCTGTTCCACGCAAAACAACAAGGAGTGTAAGCCGCCTCCATGAAAAACATGACCGCACCATAACACCACCGCCTGTGAATTTTACTGTTGGCACTACACACGCTGGCAGATGGCGTTCACCGGGCATTCGCCGTACCCACTCCCTGCCATCGCATCGCCACACGGTGATTCGTCACACGGCACAACGTTTTTTTCACTGTTCAATCGTCCAATGTTTACGCTCCTTACATCAAGCGAGGCGTCGTTTGGCATTTACCGGCGTGATGTGTGGCTTATGAGCAGCCGCTCGACCATGAAATCCGAGTTTACTCACCTCCCTCCTAGTTGTCGTAGTACTTGCAGTGGATCCTGATGTAGTTTGGAAGACCTGTGTGATGGATAGATGTTTGCCTATTACACATTACGACCCTCTTGCCGGCCGCGGTGGTCTAGTGGTTCTAGGCGCTCAGTCCGGAACCGCGCGACTGCTACGGTTGCAGGTTCGAATCCTGCCTCGGCCATGGATGTGTGTGATGTCCTTAGGTTGGTTAGGTTTAAGTAGTTCTAAGTTCTAGGGGACTGATGACAACAGATGTTAAGTCCCATAGTGCTCAGAGCCATTTGAACCATTTTTTTGAACGACCCTCTTCAACTGTCGGCGGTCTCTGTCAGTCAACAGACGACGTCGGCCTGTACGCTTTTGTGCTGTACGTGACCCTTCACGTTTCCACTTCACTGTCACATCGGAAACAGTGGACCTAGGGGTGTTCAGGAGTGTGGAAATCTCGCGTACAGACGTATGACACAAGTGACACCCAATCACCTGACCACGTTCGAAGTCCGTGAGTTCTGCAGAGCGCCTTATGCTGCTCTCTCAACGATGTCTAATGACTACTGAGGTCGCTGATATGGAGTACATGGCAGTAGGTGGCAGCACAATACACCTAATGTATTTACGAGGGCAGTTCAATAAGTAATGCAACACATTTTTTTTCTGAAACAGGGGTTGTTTTATTCAGCATTGAAATACACCAGGTTATTCCCCAATCTTTTAGCTACACAACACTATTTTTCAACGTAATCTCCATTCAATGCTACGGCCTTACGCCACCTTGAAATGAGGGCCTGTATGCCTGCACGGTACCATTCCACTGGTCGATGTCGGAGCCAACGTCGTAATGCATCAATAACTTCTTCATCATCCGCGTAGTGCCTCCCACGGATTGCGTCCTTCATTGGGCCAAACATATGGAAATCCGACGGTGCGAGATCGGGGCTGTAGGGTGCATGAGGAAGAACAGTCCACTGAAGTTTTGTGAGCTCCTCTCGGGTGCGAAGACTTGTGTGAGGTCTTGCGTTGTCACGAAGAAGGAGAAGTTCGTTCAGATTTTTGTGCCTACGAACACGCTGAAGTCGTTTCTTCAATTTCTGAAGAGTAGCACAATACACTTCACTTCAGAGTTGATCGTTTGACCACGGGGAAGGACATCGAACAGAATAACCCCTTCAGCGTCCCAGAAGACTGTAACCGTCACTTTACCGGCTGGGGGTATGGCTTTAAAGTTTTTCTTGGTAGGGGAGTGGGTGTGGCGCCACTCCATTGATTGCCGTTTTGTTTCAGGTTCGAAGTGATGAACCCATGTTTCATCGCCTGTAACAATCTTTGACAAGAAATTGTCACCCTCAGCCACATGACGAGCAAGCAATTCCGCACAGATGGTTCTCCTTTGCTCTTTATGGTTAGACAACGAGGGACCCAGCGGTAACAAGCCTTTGAATTTCCCAACTGGTAAACAATTGTGACAGCACTACCAACAGAGATGTCAAGTTGAGCACTGAGTTGTTTGATGGTGATCCGTCGATCATCTCGAACGAGTGTGTTCGCACGCTCCGCCATTGCAGGAGTCACAGCTGTGCACGGCCGGCCCGCACGCGGGAGATCAGACAGTCTTGCTTGACCTTGCGGCGATGATGACACACGCTTTGCCCAACGACTCACCGTGCTTTTGTCCACTGCCAGATCACCGTAGACATTCTGCAAGCGCCTATGAATATCTGAGACGCCCTGGTTTTCCGCCAAAAGAAACTCGATCACTGCCCGTTGTTCGCAACGCACATCCGTTACAGACGCCATTTTAACAGCTCCGTACAGCGCTGCCACCTGTCGGAAGTCAATGAAACTATACGAGACGAAGCGGGAATGTTTGAAAATATTCCACAAGAAGTTTCCGGTTTTTTTCAACCAAAATTTGCCGAGAAAAAAAATGTGTTGCATTACTTATTGAACTGCCCTGGTATGATCACATAGTGTCTATTCTCGTGCAGGTCAGACGTTGTACTTGAAATTCGCTTGTCCGGTATCAGCAGATAAGTACGATATTGCTCTGCCTGTGTTAATCTGATTACGATGCAAAGTCCCTTTGCGGATGCATGCACGTTCAAAGGGATTTTGCATCGTAATCAGAATAACACAGTCACTGCCATATCGCTTCCTGATTTAGATTTTCCGTGATTGCCGTAAATCCCTTCAGGCAAATCTCCGGGTAGTTGCTTTGAAAGGGCACCCCCGAATTCCTTCCCTAATCCGATGATCCCGCTGCTTGCCCCCCCCCCCCCCCTCCCACATGAATCAACAAACTAATCAACTGAATCAACTGTAGGGTCCCTTTTCTCCGGTATGATAACTGGGGAATGGTAGAGTCACGGATGTCCTCGAATTGGTCTACGATAGTAACACTTGTACCCCAACCTTGGCCGGCCGAAGTGGGCGCGTGGTTCTGGCGCTGCAGTCTGGAACCGCGAGACCGTTACGGTCGCAGGTTCGAATCCTGCCTCGGGCATGGATGTGTGTGATGTCCTTAGGTTAGTTAGGTTTAACTAGTTCTAAGTTCTAGGGGACTAATGATCTCAGCAGTTGAGTCCCATAGTGCTCAGATCCATTTGAACCATTTTTTGAACCCCAACCTTGAACCACACGAAAATTATTATTCTAGGCTCATTCAGTAAAACTTCATCACCAGGCGGTGTCGTTTTAATTTATTACTTATTTACTACTGGCTCTGCCTGCGACGCATCGTGCTGACATTATTCAAGTATACCACTGAATGTACTTAAAAAGTTATTTCATTGTACAACACGCAGTTCATGGGATACGATGTAATAAACATTGACATGCATGAAAAACCGGATTCTCTTAAAATGAAGCGCACATTAACCAGAATACACTCATCCAGTTAAACTGCTATTTTTATGTTTGCTTTTTATAACTTACCTTTGGTGTGATGCAGTCTAAATTAAACGATTTTACCCCATGCACTAATACCAAAAACGTCGTACAAGAATGGATTAAGAGGTTTCCCTTTCTTCATTACGAGTTTTGTTTTTTGCTTGTTTGATTATTTTATGGGTGAATCGGAAATACAACGAACACAATCAGGATTTTCATCTTCCACTACAAAGGTATTCCGTACTTAATTTGAGATGTTTAGCGTCCAAAGTAATTTGTGAAGTTATCACTTGTGAGACATCTGTTTTGTAGACTGACTGCATCTCTCTAGTATTGTGCCAAAAAAAAAAAAAAAAAAAACCAAAGCTGCCATCTGCTTTCCCCACAACTGTGCCTATGTGATCGTTTCATTTCATGACCCTACAAAGTGTCACACCGATATATTTGTATCACTTAACCGATTCCAAGCTTGATCCCCTGATATTTTATTTGTCGCATGCCACGCTTTTTTCACCTTGTGATGTATACAATTCTACATTTCTAAACATTTAAAGTGAACAGCCGATCTTTCCACCACCTCAACGCCTTATCACGACCAAATCGAATATCTGTGCAGCTTTTTCGGGCAGTACTCCAATACAGATAACGTGCACTATCTCCGAAAACGATCGAGGTTGCTATTAATATTGTCTGCAAGATGAGTAATATACGACTTGAACAGCACGTGTCCCAATACATTCCGCTACTTTTACATCTGCGATGACTCTACGTTTAAGATGACGTGCTGCGTCGTCCCTAACAATAAATCGACAGTCCATTACAGATTTCGCTCGATACAGTGTATGACTGGACTTTTGATAACAAGCGTAGATGTGGTACAGAGTCGAATGCTTTTGGAAATCTAGTATTCCTGACGCCTTGATCCGTGGCTTTCAGGATGCCATGTTAGAAAGGTTAGGGATGAGTTTCGTACGATCGATGTTTTCTGAAGCACTCCTGGTTGTCTGGTTCAAAAATGGCTCTGAGCACTATGGGACTTAACTTCTGAGGTCATCGGTCCCCTAGAACTTATAACTACTTAAACCTAACTAACCTAAGGACATTACACACAGCCATGCCCGTGGCAGGATTCGAACCTGCGACCGTAGCGGTCGCGCGGTTCCAGACTGTAGCGCCTAGAACCGCTCGGCCACCCCGGCCGGCGGTTGTCTCGTCATTGTGTTCAAGATACTTAGTTACGTTTGAGCTCCGAATATGTGCTTTCTTCGCAGACGTTTTTATTATGAATTCATAACGTGATACAAACTGTGATTTAACGTAAAAGAGCACTGTGAAATGTATTGTGTGCGTCTGAACTTGACTGTAACGAAAGATTGCAGTAGCTTTGAGAACATAAAAAGAAGGGCATGGGGAAAGACAGCCACTACACACACGTCCCTTAATGTAACCCGCAATACACTTGAAAAGAGAGTAAGAACATGCAGTGCCCGCTTGGAAAGACAGTACTGTTAGACTACCTTACTATTTAATCCACTGCTCACACAGTTGCAAGATTTTAAAAAATATGTCCGCAGCTCGTGGTCGTGCGGTAGCGTTCTCGCTTCCCGCGCCCAGGTTCCCGGGTTCGATTCCCGGCGGGCTCAGGGATTTTCTCTGCCTCGTGATAACTGGGTGTTGTGTGCTGTCCTTAGGTTAGCTAGGTTTAAGTAGTTCTAAGTTCTAGGGGACTGATGACCACAGATGTTAAGGCCCATACTGCTCAGAGCCATTTGAACCATTTTTTAAAAAAAATATGTTTATAAATGATAGAATATACACTCCTGGAAATGGAAAAAAGAACACATTGACACCGGTGTGTCAGACCCACCATACTTGCTCCGGACAGTGCGAGAGGGCTGTACAAGCAATGATCACACGCACGGCACAGCGGACACACCAGGAACCGCGGTGTTGGCCGTCGAATGGCGCTAGCTGCGCAGCATTTGTGCACCGTCGCCGTCAGTGTCAGCGAGTTTGCCGTGGCATACGGAGCTCCATCGCAGTCTTTAACACTGGTAGCATGCCGCGACAGCGTGGACGTGAACCGTATGTGCAGTTGACGGACTTTGAGCGAGGGCGTATAGTGGGCATGCGGGAGGCCGGGTGGACGTACCGCCGAATTGCTCAACACGTGGGGCGTGAGGTCTCCACAGTACATCGATGTTATCGCCAGTGGTCGGCGGAAGGTGCACGTGCCCGTCGACCAGGGACCGGACCGCAGCGACGCACGGATGCACGCCAAGACCGTAGGATCCTACGCAGTGCCGTAGGGGACCGCACCGCCACTTCCCAGCAAATTAGGGACACTGTTGCTCCTGGGGTATCGGCGAGGACCATTCGCAACCGTCTCCATGAAGCTGGGCTACGGTCCCGCACACCGTTAGGCCGTCTTCCGCTCACGCCCCAACATCGTGCAGCCCGCCTCCAGTGGTGTCGCGACAGGCGTGAATGGAGGGACGAATGGAGACGTGTCGTCTTCAGCGATGAGAGTCGCTTCTGCCTTGGTGCCAATGATGGTCGTATGCGTGTTTGGCGCCGTGCAGGTGAGCGCCACAATCAGGACTGCATACGACCGAGGCACACAGGGCCAACACCCGGCATCATGGTGTGGGGAGCGATCTCCTACACTGGCCGTACACCACTGGTGATCGTCGAGGGGACACTGAATAGTGCACGGTACATCCAAACCGTCATCGAACCCATCGTTCTACCATTCCTAGACCGGCAAGGGAACTTGCTGTTCCAACAGGACAATGCACGTCCGCATGTATCCCGTGCCACCCAACGTGCTCTAGAAGGTGTAAGTCAACTACCCTGGCCAGCAAGATCTCCGGATCTGTCCCCCATTGAGCATGTTTGGGACTGGATGAAGCGTCGTCTCACGCGGTCTGCACGTCCAGCACGAACGCTGGTCCAACTGAGGCGCCAGGTGGAAATGGCATGGCAAGCCGTTCCACAGGACTACAAGCAGCATCTCTACGATCGTCTCCATGGGAGAATAGCAGCCTGCATTGCTGCGAAAGGTGGATATACACTGTACTAGTGCCGACATTGTGCATGCTCTGTTGCCTGTGTCTATGTGCCTGTGGTTCTGTCAGTGTGATCATGTGATGTATCTGACCCCAGGAATGTGTCAATAAAGTTTCGCCTTCCTGGGACAATGAATTCACGGTGTTCTTATTTCAATTTCCAGGAGTGTAGCAATCACTCCCCCGTTTTGGTGCATTTTATTCGGTAAATCCAGATTTCAGCTAGTGCTTAGCGATGATCAATGCACTATTTTTGTCCGCAGCTCGTGGTCTAGTGGCCGGCGTTGCTGCCTCTTGATCGCGGGGTACCGGGTTCGATTCCCAGCCGCGGTGGAGATTTTCTCTGCACGGGGACTGGGTGTGCCGTCCTCATCACTTCATCATCATCATCATTCGTAACAGTGTCTACATTGGACTGTGACAAAACTGGACTGTGTTAACATTGGGACTTTGTACAGGCGCTGATGACCGCACGGTTGAGTGGCCGACAAACCAAACATCATCACCACTATTTTCTAGTCTTCAACGCATGTCAGTTCCCTGTTGTTCGAGCGTCAGTCAGTTCTTTGAGCTGCATATTCAAATAACTGTGACTGACGCTCGAACAACAGGGAACTGACATGCGTTGAAGACTAGAAAATAGTGCATTGGTTATGGTTCAAAATGGTTCAAATGGCTCTGAGCGCTATGGGACTTAACATCTGTCGTCATCAGTCCCCTAGAACTTACAAGGGAACCTCCCCATCGCAGCCCCCTCAGATTTAGTTATAAGTTGGCACAGTGGATAGGCCTTGATAAACTGGACACAGATCAATCCAGAAAACAGGAAGAAGTTGTGTGGAACTGTGAAAAAATAAGCAAAATATACAAACTGAGTAGTTCACGGGAAGATATGCAATGTCAAGGACGATGGGAAAGCAAGAGCGCCGTGGTCTCGTGGTAATCAGCATTCATTTGCTGAGTACGGGCTTGGCCACCCCGGGGTCCTGAGCTGGGGACTGGTCAGCGCCGCCAGTCTCCTGTCACCGTGGTAACGTGAGCACCTGCCGAACGAAAGGTCCTTGGTTCAAATCTTCCAACGAGTGAAAAGTTTAATTTTTTATTTTCGGTTTATGTGACAAACTCTTTATGTTTTCATCACTTTTTTGGGAGTGATTATCACATCCACAAGAAAACCTAAATCGGGCAAGGTAGAAGAATCTTTTTACCCATTCGCCAAGTGTACAAGTTAGGTGGGTCGACAACATATTCCTGTCATGTGACACACATGCCGTCACCAGTGTCGTATAGAATATATCGGATGTGTTTTCCTGTGGAGGAATCGGTTGACCTATGACCTTGCGATCAAATGTTTTCGGTTCCCATTGGAGAGGCACGTCCTTTCGTCTACTAATCGCACGGTTTTGCGATGCGGTCGCAAAACACAGACACTAAACTTATTACGGTGAACAGAGACGTCAATGAACGAACAGACAAATAATAACTATGTAAAAATAAAGAAAGTAAAATTTTCACTCGAGGGAAGACTTGAACCAAGGACCTCTCGTTCTACAGCTGCTCACGCTACCACGGGACCACGGCGCTCCTGAGATCACGTTGTCCATGATGTTGCTTATGTGGCGCATGGACTACTCAATTTGTATATTTTGCTTATTTTTTCACGGTTCCAGACAACTTCTTCCTGTTTTCTCAATTGATCTGTGTTCAGTTTATCAAGGCCTATCCACCGTGCCAACTTATAACTAAATCTGAGGCGGGTGCGATGGGGAGGTTCCCTTGTTAGAACTACTTAAACCTAACTAACCTAAGGACATCACACACATCGATGCCCGAGGCAGGATTCGAACCTGCGACCGTAGCAGTCGCGCGGTTCCGGACTGAGCGCCTAGAACCGCTAGACCACCGCGGCCGGCCATTGGTAATGGCTCGGCGAAATCCTGGATTTGCCAAATAAAACCTACAAAAAAGGGCGACAGGTTGCTGTGCTCTTATCATTTATAAATCAGATGACAGTCGCTGAGTGCATCCCGTTCGCAGTGGAAGGTAACGGTACAAAAAAAATCGTTCGCGGTGCACGAAATTAAGTCCTCTTTCTTTTCCAATTATCTCACTACGTAGAACAGTCTAGTCAAAGCTGTAATGTTCAAATGGCTCTAAGCACTATGCGACTTAACATCTGAGGTCATCAGACTTACAAGACGAGGTCACGACGCTTGAAACCCGGGTTTACTCCAAACTTCGTACACGCGTAGCACTCCGAGAGGACAACAAAATGTGTAAGCAGTAGCGCGCACTTCTCAAGCGTTACTGAGAAAATAGCAAGATAATTTCGGTCGTCAAATATACTCCTGTGCGTGGCCATTTTTACCACGGAGCGGCAGCACCCGAGGATCCGATTCAGAACATGAAGAAACGAGAGACAATCTGATTTTTGAAAAACAAATACGATCAAGTGGCGAACATCAGTATCTGGTTTAGACTTGGATTTTTTTCTAAACTGTCAAGGAACCTGTAATTAATTTGAGTTTGTTTAATTACTTTTAAATGTCAGTAGAAAACTATGTACTACTGCGGAATGCTATGATCAATAAATTGGAGTGAAAAAAAAGTACTGATATGGAGACGAGAAAAAAAAGTGGTTAGCGTTCAAGCGACGTAATCGATGGATCGAGTCCCGCTCGTCAGTTTTTTTTTTTTTTTTTTTTAATTTCTAACACAGTAATTTTCTTTACTATTTATATTACAATTGCTGTAATGGGAAAAATACGTGTAATCGGATGAGCTTTCATTAAATTTGCAATTCTATTTGGCAGTCTACAAATTTTTACTATCACAAATAATATAATATTCACAACTATCGACTAATAAACGACCGAACGCATAAAGTGATACTGGAAATGTATGCTTGTCCGTGATTTGAGAAATCCCTTATACCTGGAAGGAGCCCTAAACGACTTGTTACCCCCAAGTTTTGACCGGCACAGACTACTTTCGAAAGATGTACAATTAATCGTCGCTTTCGACATTACGAGTAAAAGTTGCAGGATGGTATTTTTCGTAAAAACATGAAGTTAAACGGCACCAGCTGAATAAATGCTATGTTTCCGTACACGCAAGGTCCTTTGAGGTTTTCCGTGGAAAAAGAAACGTCGTTAACATTTTCAAAAATCTCTCTTTCAGACAATAATTTGTAAGCAAATCATGTATATCGCAGCATTTCCCTAAATATCGGCGCTGATAACTGGTCATGCGGTATCGACTGTATTTTAATAGCGTCTTCACGAGAAGCAATTTCTCGTTCTCTTTTGATTAAATGCGAACAATGTTGAAGACACGGACAGGCATACATTTTCAGTATCACTTTATGCGTTTGGTCGTTTACTAGTCGATAGTTATGAATATTAGATTATTTGTGATAATAAAAATCTGTAGAGTGCCAAATAACACTGTAAATTTAATAAAAGTTCATCCCATTACACGTAGTTTTCCCATTATATCAATTGTAATATAAATAGTAAAGAAAATGACTGTGTTAGAAATTTTTAAAAAAGCTGACGAGCGGGGCTCGATCCATCGATTACGGGGCTTGAACGCTAACCACTTTCTTTTTTTCAATTTATTGCTCATAACATTCCACAGTAGTACATAATTTTCAGCTGACATTTAAAAGTAATAAAACAAACTAAAATTAATTACAGGTTCCTTGGCATTTTAGAAAAAAATCCAAGTCTAAACCAGATAGTGATGTTCGCCACTTGATCGTATTTGTTTTTCAAAGATCAAATTGTCTCTCGTTTCTTCATGTTCTGAATCGAAAATGGAGTTCACATGACTGTTCTTCTGAGGAAGTTGGCGTATGTATTATAATAATTATTCATGCGTAGCAGCTTATGATGCTGGTCGGAAATGTACGTCCAAAAATCTCCTTCGCTCCCTTCTTTACTGGACAGCAGGTAAAATACCGCGTGTCCCTTCAACCAGTTGACGGCATTTTTCTTCCAGGTGGGGTATAACTCCTCTTCCGGGTATAAAAGGCACGCTGGCGTTATCAAATACGGCGGTTTTCTCTGCATAGTTGCTAATTTTTTTCTGATTGACAACCATATATTATTCGCATTTCCAGAGACAAATTGATGTTCATCTGTATCAATCAGGTTGCAAGTGGTACAGAAAGGGGATTCAGCCAGGTGAATGGAATGTAGTCTGGAGTTCGTTGGAAATTTCCTATTCACAAAATAGTACCACAATGACCGCACTTTTGTTGGTAAATACGGGTGGTGTATGTTCCTCAAGATATCACGCCAAGAGTGACCGACATATTTTTGTTCTATGATGTTCTTGGTCTGAAAGTTCATTAAGTTTTGGTATATTTTCTTGACTTTGATGACGTCTTTCTCGGGTGTTCCTGTGTTCTAATGTAGCTATATTCTACGAAGAAATCTTTTAGGTGGTAAAGTTCAAACCACTCGGCTGCTACCGACCGAGGTGGCGCAGTGGTTAGCACACTGGACTCGCATTCGGGAGGACGACGGTTCAATCCCGTCTCCGGCCATCCTGATTTAGGTTTTCCGTGATTTCCCTAAATCGTTTCAGACAAATGCCGGGATGGTTCCTTTGAAAGGGCACGGCCGATTTCCTTCCCCATCCTTCCCTAACCCGAGCTTGCGCTCCGTCTCTAATGACCTCGTTGTCGACGGGACGTTAAACACTAACCACCACCCCCACCACTCGTCTGCCGCCGCTTCGTGGTAAAAATGGCCACGTACAGGAATACATTTGACGACCGAAATTATCTTGCGATTTTCTCAGGAACGCTTGAGAAGTACGCGATACTGCTTACACATTTTCTTGTCCTCGTGGAGTACTGCGAGTGTACCAAGTTTTGCAGTAAATCCGCGTTCCAAACATCGTGGCCTCCCCTTGTTAGAACTACTTAAACCTAACTAAGGCCGGTATTACACTATCAAATTTCTTTGTCAAATATCTTTGTCCAATATCTTTGTCAAAGATATTTGAAGTGTAATAGGGAACTTTGTCAAATGTCGTCCAATATTTGATCAAAGCTAGGGCCTCGCTGTAGATTTGATGAAAGAAGTCGCTTGTCTTCTGTTCACTGCAATTTGACATGTTACCACATGGAGCGCTAGCATCGCTGCAGCGTTCTGTCGTCTGTAGTGTTTTTATAACCATTGCCGGTAAATACAATTGGTGTGTGCCGAGAACTACAAAATTAATAGAGATGTCTGAAGCTGATGAGGCGCTTTACAACGTGAGGCACCCTGAATACAAAAATAGATTAAGAAGATTGGAGACCTAACCTGACCTAACCTAACCCAACCTAACCTAACATAACCCTCTCCTGTAGCAAGGACTCGGAGTGTTATAGTGAGCCTGTCTTCTGAAGATGTAGCAGTTCTTAAGTGAATATTGTGCTTTGTGGTATGAGGATACACTTCACAGAGCACATACAGAAATGTATGCTCATCCATTCTTAAGTAATGGATGTACGACTTGACGTCCTCCACTATAAGCTCATGTAACAGGTTTTGTAGAATGCTTTTATCGTGTCGTCGTAAAACCCACGGCTTCACCCAGGTACGTTTCCTTTTTTCCCCCCGCTTCTTTTCCACATGTGCACACAGTGCAGTTGTGGTACATGCAACTGCTGCGGTTAATAACAAGTTGCTGTCAGCCATCTTGAACTTTGACGAAAAATATGATGACAGTGTAATACCCCTTCTAGTGCTACGTCAAAGATCTTTGTCAAATATATTTGACGGAATATTTGATCACATCTTTGATCAAATCTTTCACAAAGAAATTTGATAGAGTAATACCGGCCTAACCTAAGGACATCACACACATCCATGACCGAGGCAGGATTCGAACCTGCGACCGTAGCTGCAGCGCGGATCCGGACTGAAGCGCTTAGAACCGCTCCACAGCGGCCGGCCAGTATCAAAATACTTTTGGTTGATTCTAAGCGAGGAAATGATACGTGGACGTAAGCAAAAAGATCGAGGCAGTACTTTGATTTACAGCTAGCGTGATAGTTGGAAAGAGGACGTTTAATGACTGACGTCGTCAACAACGCTGCAGCAATACATCTACATCTACATTTAAGTGCTTGGCAGAGGGTTCATCGAACCACAATCATACTATCTCTCTACCACTCCCGAACAGCACGCGGGAAAAGCGAACACCTAAACCTTTCTGTTCGAGCTCTGATTTCTCTTATTTTATTTTGATGATCATTCCTACCTATGTAGGTTGGGCTCAACAAAACAGTTTCGCATTCGGAAGAGAAAGTTGGTGACAGAAATTTCGTAAATAGATCTCGCCGCGACGAAGAACGTCTTTGCTTTAATGACTTCCATCCCAACTCGCGCATCATATCTGCCACACTCTCTCCCCTATTACGTGATAACACAAAACGAGCTGCCCTTTTTTGCACCCTTTCGATGTCCTCCGTCAATCCCACTCGGTAAGGATCCCACACCGCGCAGCAATATTCTAACAGAGGACGAACGAGTGTAGTGTAAGCTGTCTCTTTAGTGGACTTGTCGCATCTTCTAAGTGTCCTGCCAATGAAACGCAACCTTTGGCTCGCTTTCCCCACAATATTATCTATGTGGTCTTTCCAACTGAAGTTGTTCGTAATTTTAACACCCGGTTACTTAGTGGAATCGGCAGTTACATCGCGTTCGTAAACTGCACAGTGTTAGTGTGTGTGCGAGTTAGGTAACGTTCGAGGGTAAATGAACTGCGAGGATGTCAAGAGCAGCAGGGGATCCCTTGCAGCAAGAGTTGGCTCGTGCAGCTGTTAGCCGCTTGCCAGCGAAAAGCTGCGGGGTTGCGTCACGTCTGATGCGCTGGCAGCTGTGTTCGCTGAAGGGCTTCCCCTATGAACTGCTTCGACCCGAACCGACCCCTGCCCGGTCGCTCTGTCACACGTGCCAGCATCCGCAATATTCACTGTCGCCGGGCGTCCCGGTCGCGCCACGTTCCGTGTGTTAACATCAGCCGGGAGCTATTGCCGAGACACAAGCGGTGAGCTCGGCGAATAAATAAGCAGTGACGATGGGGCGCAAGTCTCTGAGGTTATAGACAGTATGCAACGGACGCTAACGAGAGAGATGAGAGCCATCTGATTATTCTTTGATTCATTCTCTTTTGTTCACTGCTGTCGCCAGCCTGTGTCACATAACTTCCGTTTCATTCTATGTTTCACATCTCCCTCTCTATTTTTCCATGTCTCTCTCTCTCTCTCTCTCTCTCTCTCTCTCTCTCTCTCTCTCTCCACTTTTTGCTTGTCTCCCTTTCTAGTTTTTTGTCAACTCCACTTCTACTATTTGCCAACACCTTCTCTGTTTTCCAGCTCCCTGATTATCTTTCCCAACTCCCTGCTTGCGTTTTCCAACTCCCTGCTTGCGTTTTCCAACTCCCTGCTTGCGTTTTCCAACTCCCTGCTTGCGTTTTCCAACTCCCTGCTTGCGTTTTCCAACTCCCTGCTTGCGTTTTCCAACTCCCTGCTTACGTTTCCCAACTCCCTCTCCGTGTTTCCCAACTCCCTCTCCGTGTTTCCCAACTCCCTCTCCGTGTTTCCCAACTCCCTCTCCGTGTTTCCCAACTCCCTCTCCGTGTTTCCCAACTCCCTCTCCGTGTTTCCCAACTCCCTCTCCGTGTTTCCCAACTCTCTCTCCGTGTTTCCCAACTCCCTATGTCTAACAACTCCCTCCTTTCTTTTTACCAATTGCCTCTCCAGTTTTGCCTCTCTACTTTTTACCAACTGCGCCTCTGCTTATGTGTGTCTACTTTTTACCAATGGTGCCTCTGCTTATGCATCTCTACTTTTTATCAACTGCATCTCTGCTTATGTGTCTCTACTTTTTACCAAATGTGTCTCTGCTTATGTATCTCTACTTTTTACCAAATGTGTCTCTGCTTATGTATCTCTACTTTTTACCAAATGTGTCTCTGCTTTTGTATCTCTACTTTTTACCAACTGCATCTCTACTTATGTGTGTCTACTTTTTACCAACTGTGTCTCTGTGTTTCTGCTCATGTGTCTCTGCTTATGTCTCCTTACTTTTGCAGCTGTGCTTATATCCCCTTACTTTTGCATCTCTGCTTATGGCCCATTACTCTTGCATCTCTGCTTTTGTCCCCTTACTTTTGTATCTCTGCTTTTTACCAACTGCCCCTCCATGCACCTGTGTGCCCCTCCTCTATCCCCCTTTCTGTACTGTGTCTTCTGTTGTCTTATTGACTCCCCACCACTCCACCTTTGACTCTTTTTTTTCCTGTACTTCTGTTTTTCATCCTAGTTTTTTTTCGTCTTGGTTTGGATTGGCATTTAGAAAAATTTTAAATGTAGAACTAACCTTAAAAGATACTAGGCTTTAAAAAAGAGCTTGCCATTTTCATTTTTCGTGCACATTATGCAGTATTTTGACTTGACAAATAACAATATTATTCACACTTCAGTGATTTCTTACTCTCTTCTTGTGGTTTCAACTCTGCTGTGCCTTTCTGAATCAGTGACACCTTTCTTTGGGCCTGACAAATGATGCATTCTCCTTCACTTTTGTTCTTTCTATTCTTAAAAGACTTCCATTTCTGTTATAACTTAGCAGAAAAAATGCACTTCCTTTTCGTTTCTCAATTTTTTTCTTCAAAATAAGTGCCGTAATTACTTGAGTGTCAAGAGAACCAAGGTATTCCGCCACTGCATAAAGAAGCCAAATGCCTGAAAGTAGCCGGCCGTGGTGGTCCAGCAGTTCTAGGCGCGCAGTCTGGAACCGCGCGACTGCTACGGTCGCAGCTTCGAATCCTGCCTCGAACATGGATGTGTGTGCTGTCCTTAGGTTAGTTAGGTTTAAGTAGTTCTAAGTTCTAGGGGACTGATGACCATAGATGTTAAGTCCCATAGTGCTCAGAGCCATTTAAACCATTTTTTTTTTTTTTTTTTGCCTGAAAGTTTCACCAGGGAAAGGCACATTTCTATTTCGAAATTGTGACGCCAGTAAAATCTATCCACTGTGATCTGAGAGCTGATTTCATACTGGCCTTCGGGCGACTTGGTCCTGTGCGCACCTCTTCACCTCTGCACGGCGACTTCAGCCTACACCCACTTGAACCTGGTTACTACAGCCGAGCCTCTCTCTCTCTCTCTCTCTTTGCATTTTTCACCCCCACAGTTGCCCTATTTGTATAACAAACTATAACAGTTTGCTGGAACCGCACAACCGCACTGCTGCTACAGTCGCAGGTTCGAATCCTGCCTCGGGCATGGATGTGTGCAGTGCTTTTTTTCCAAAAAAAGTTTGAGGGTACTCCCACATTGGATATAATGCAGTGAAAATTACTTATAAATGAAGCATGGGATACAATCCGCTGCTTTTAGCCATGACGTCATCAACATCATCATCATCATCATCATGGTAGCGGGACCATAGAGACATCTATCGGTAGCTCGGCGTTTGAGCGTTCGCATATCCGTACCGAGCGAGGTGGCGCAGTGGTTAGCACACTGGACTCGCATTCGGGAGGACGACGGTTCAATCCCGTCTCCGGCCATCCTGATTTGGGTTTTCCGTGATTTCCCTAAATCGCTTCAGGCAAATGCCGGGATGGTTCCTTTGAAAGGGCACGGCCGATTTCCTTCTCCATCTTTCCCTCACCCGAGCTTGTGCTCCGTCTCTAATGACCTCGTTGTCGACGGGACGTTAAACACTAATCTCCTCCTCCTCGCATATCGGTTTAGCACTACCATCGCCCACTGTTAGCGGGCGAGGGCACTACATGCTTGTCGAACTGCCTGCCAGCGATTCAGCTGTCGAGAACGGTTGCCGCAACTTCGAAATGCTTCAATGACATCGCTTTTCCCACCAAAAACTGCACTGGCATCGTTCGTATTGCAATTACCAACAAGAAAAAACGAAAAAAAAAAAGATTTACGTCCGTGAAATAAATCTTTGGCACTTTTCCAAGTTGTCAACATCGTAAAAAAATTACTTTGTCGACGAAAAAGTTTAAGGGTACGCATCCCCCAGCGTTCCCCCAGAAAAACACCTCCAGAAAAACAGCACCGGATGTGTGTGGTGTCCTTAGGTTAGTTAGGTTTAAGTAGTTGTAAGTCTAGGGGACTGATTACCACAGCAGTTAAGCCCCATAGTGCTCAGAGCCATTTGAACCATTTAACTCGTTTCAAGGTTAGGAAACGACTGAAACAACTCACTAACGGTTGCCAACAATGACATAAACGTTTATACACTGTTAATGGAAAGTACACAAATTTACTTGTATAATTATCTTTGCTTCTCTGGATTTTGTGGCAAACGACTGCAGGTACACGTTTTATTAGAATGAGATTTTCACTCTGCAGCGGTGTGAGCGCTGATATGAAACTTCCTGGCAGATTAAAACTGTGTGCCGGACCGAGACTCGAACCCAGGACCTATGCCTTTCGCGGGCAAGTGCTCTATCTACCCGAGCACGACTCACGCCCCGTCCTCACAGCTTTACTTCTGCCAGTACCTCGTCTCCTACTTTCCAAACTTTACAGAAGCTCTCCTGGAAAGTAGGAGACGAGGTACTGGCAGAAGTGAAGCTGCGAGAACGGGGCGTGAGTCGTGCTTGGGTAGCTCAGTTGGACGCCGGCACGGTTAGCTGTCCTCTGTAATAAAAAGAAACTGAGTTAATGGATCAACGACGACGTGAAACGAGCAGATACAACGAACGAAAACGAAGAAAATGAGAATTAAAAAAAAGTTGGTAGAGCACTTGCCCGCGAAAGGCAGATGATGCTGTAGTATACAGAGAAGTTGAAGCATTAGAAAATTGTAGCGAAATGCAGGAAGATCTGCAGCGGATAGGCACTTGGTGCAGGGAGTGGCGACTGTCCCTTAACATAGACAAATGTAATGTATTGCGAATACATAGAAAGAAGGATCCTTTATTGTATGATTATATGATAGCGGAACAAACACTGGTAGCAGTTACTTCTGTAAAATGTCTGGGAGTATGCGTGCGGAACGATTTGAAGTGGAATGATCATATAAAATTAACTGTTGGTAAGGTGGGTACCAGGTTGAGATTCACTGGGAGAGTCCTTAGAAAATGTAGTCCATCAACAAAGGAGGTGGCTTACAAAACACTCGTTCGATCTATACTTGAGTATTGCTCATCAGTGTGGGATCCGTACCAGATCGGTCTGACGGAGGAGATAGAGAAGATCCAAAGAAGAGCGGCGCGTTTCGTCACAGGGTTATTTGGTAACCGTGATAGCGTTACGGAGATGTTTAATAAACTCAAGTGGCAGACTCTGCAAGAGAGGCGCTCTGCATCGCGGTGTAGCTTGCTCGCCAGGTTTCGAGAGGGTGCGTTTCTGGATGAGGTATCGAATATATTGCTTCCCCCTACTTATACCTCCCGAGGAGATCACGAATGTAAAATTAGAGAGATCAGAGCGCGCACGGAGGCTTTCCGGCAGTCAGTCTTCCTGCGAACCATACGCTACTGGAATAGGCTGGCTCAAATGGCTCTGAGCACTATGCGACTCAACTGCTGAGGTCATCAGTCGCCTAGAACTTAGAACTAATTAAACCTAACTAACCTAAGGACAGCACACAACACCCAGCCATCACGAGGCAGAGAAAATCCCTGACCCCGCCGGGAATCGAACCACTGGAATAGGAAAGGGAGGTAATGACAGTAGTACGTAAAGTGCCCTACGCCACACACCGTTGGGTGGCTTGCGGAGTATAAATGTAGATGTAGACGGCAGAGGTCCCGAGTTCGAGTCTCGGTCCGTTACACAGTTTTAATCTGCCAAGAAGTTTCAAGTTTTATTAGATTCACAAGAAAATAAATGGAATTCGTGCTTTACTTTAACCTCGCACGGTTTTGCGATGACTCCATATTAGCGTAGTTGCTAAATTTTCACGAAAAACCTTTTGTTATCCGTAACTCCGTGACTAAACGTTTGCGAACGTATGGTTCAAAATAGTTCAAATGGCTCTGAGCACTATGGGACTTAACTTCTGAGGTCATCAGTCCCCTAGAACTTAGAACTACTTAAACCTAACTAACCTGAGGACATCACACACATCCATGCCCGAGGTAGGATTCGAACCTGCGACCGTAGTAGTCGCGCGGTTCTAGACTGTAGCGCCTGAACCACTCAGCCACCCCGGCCGGCTGCGCACGTATGTTTATACACACTTTTTTCTTCAGTTTTACTTGTAGAATAACATATTAAAATATTTGCATATCTTCGTGAATCATCCAGTGTAAGATAAAGTAAAAGTATCTGCACTGGATGTTGTCATTTAGATATCGATATGAATACACAGTGTCTTGAAAGGAGGGTATAAGATGAACATGAACAAAAGCAAAACGAGGATAATGGAATGTAGTCGAATTAAGTCGGGTGATGCTGAAGGAATTAGAATAGGAAATGAGACATTTAAAGTAGTAAAGGCGTTTTGCTATTTGGGGAGCAAAATAACTGATGGTGGTCGAAGTAGAGAGGGTATAAAATGAAGACTCGCAATGGCAAGGAAAGCGTTTGTGAAGAAGAGAAATTTGTTAACATCGAGTATAGATTTAAGTGACAGGAAGTCGTTTCTGAAAGTATTTGTATGGAGTGTAGCCATGTATGGAAGTGAAACATGGACGATAAATAGTTTAGACAAGAAGAGAATTGAAGCTTTCGAAATGTGGTGCTACAGAAGAATGCTGAAGATTAGATGGGTAGATCACATAACTAATGAGGAGGTATTGAATAGGATTGGGGAGAAGAGGAGTTTGTGGCACAACTTGACTAGAAGAAGGGATCGGTTGGTAGGACATGTTCTGAGGCATCAAGGGAGCACCAATTTAGTACTGGAGGGCAGCATGGAGGGTGAAAATCGTAGAGGGAGACCAAGAGATGAATACACTAAGCAGATTCAGAAGGATGTAGGTTACAGTAGGTACTGGGAGATGAAGAAGCTTGCACAAGCTAGAGTAGTATGGAGAGCTGCATCAAACCAGTCTCAGGACTTAAGACCACAACAACAACAACGGAAAATGGTGGTGCATATCGATATTTTTGGCGGCAACGTCGATATATCGATATTTTACGAGGAACGCTAGTGCCTGCGCGCCTCGGCGTACTTTCCCGCGCCGGCAGAGCCCGGAGCCATTGGCCTGCCCTGAGCGGCCCTTTTCTCCCGTGACGTCACGCGATTTCTCCGGCCGGCTACCGTGCAGCCAGCGCTGCTACCTGCTGTAACCTCCCACACCACGATACGCGCGTTCGGCCCCCGGGCTTTGACCGGCGAACCCGTTAGCTGGCGCCAAAGGGGAACGCGCTTTCTCGCACCTCACGGCTGAAAAACAAAAATCACCCTCCTCGTACGTATTATTCTCCGCGCTGCGTCTAATAGTGCGATCAAGAAGTTTCCGTTTCAGGTCGTTGCTGCAGCGCACGCGCAAAGCGTCGCAGCGAGCGAGGTGGCGCACTGGACTCGCACTCGGGAGGACGACTGTTCAAACCCGAGCCGGTCCGGCCACGCTGATTTAGATTTTCCATGATTTCCCTACATCGCTTCGGGCAAATTCCGGGATGATCCCTTTGAAAGGGCGTGGCCGACTTCCTCCCACATCCGTACCTAACCCGATGGGACCGATGAACTCGGTCATTGGTCCCTTTCCTCTAAATCGACCAACCAATCACTGCAGTGGCACTTCGATACCAGTATACAGGGTGGTCCATTGATCGTGACCGGGCCAAACATCTCACGAAATAAGCGTCAAGCGAAAAAAACTACAAAGAACGAAACTCGTCTAGCTTGAAGGGAGAAAGCAGATGGCGCTATGGTTGCCACGCTAGAGGCCGCTGTCATAGGTCAAACGGATATCAACTGCGTTTTTTTTTTAAGTTGGAACCCCCAGTTTTTATTACATATTCGTGCAGTACGTAAAGAAATATAAATGTTTTAGTTGGACCACTTTTTTTCGTTTTCTGACAGATGGCTTTGTAATAGTCACAAACGTATAATTACGTGGTATCACGTAACATTCCGCCAGTGCGGACGGTATTTGCTTCGTGATACATTACCAGTGTTAAAATGGACCGTCTACCAACTGCGGAAAAGGTCGATATCGTGTTGATGTATGGCTGTTCTGATCAAAATTCCCAACGGGCGTGTGCTATGTATGCTGCTCGGTATCCTGGACGACATCATCCAAGTGTCCGGACCGTTCGCCGGATAGTTACGTTATTTAAGGAAACAGGAAGTGTTCAGCCACATGTGAAACGTCAACCACGACCTGAAACATGCTCTATTGACCTCCCAGGCTGCACCGAGCCTCGTGATGCTAATACATGTGGGCAAGGAATTAGTGTGGCATTCGCTTATTCCCGATCGAGTAATCACGGCCCCAGGGCGCGAAAACTCACAACGGTCGGGAGAGCACTGTGCTGATCCGCGTCCGATCACGGCGTTCAGCTTAGGATGACATGGTGGTCGGTCGGTGGTCCGGTGTAGCGAGGCCTCTTCGGAGAGAGGTTGATTGTTTAGTATGCTTAGAAATCGCCTGCAGTGGGTGCACGCTATACCAGTCGGCAGATGGAGGTTTTGGTCTCGGTTTAATGACGTCACGCGGTGTGTCTGTGGCTTATCTGGCGTGCCCCGTAATGAAGGCGGGACCGACGACACAATATTTGCATTCGGGAAATCTGCACCGGCCGCCCACGATAGCACAGGCTGCACTGGTTTTTTCCGCAATTACTGCGTTCCTTGTCGGCCCGGGGCCTTCCCAGATGCCGCGCCGGACCGTGCGACTCTCTGATAGCGGGGGCGGCAGATAACAGCGCCGGACAGCCCCGTCTTATCGCTCACACCAAGGCGTGTGCCGGCCGAAGCGTTTACCTAGCCCACCCGCGCTATCACCTCCGGTAGTCGGACTCACCAGAGGCTCACACTGAGGCGACGAAAGTAATTCGATACCTCCCAATATCGTGACGCCAACGGCATTGACGCAGTGGAAACATCTGTTCCCGTCAGATCACCGAAGTTAAGCGGTGTCGGGCTGGGCTAGCACCTGGATGGGTGACCATCCGGTCTGCCGAGCGCTGTTGGCAAGCGGTGTGCACTCAGCCCTTGTGAGGCAAACTGAGGAGCTACTTGACTGAGAAGTAGCGGCTCCTGTCTCGGAAACTGACATACGGCCGGGAGAGCGGTGTGCCGACCAAATGCCCCTCCATATCCGCAACCATTGACGCCTACGGGCTGAGGATGACACGGCGGCCGGTCGGTGCCCTAGGACTTCCAAGGCCTGTTAGGGAGATCGAGACGGATCTCCGTTTGTCCGGCCAAGTGCAGTAACCCCATGTGGCTGGGACTCAGCAAGTCGTTGGAATTCCCCTGCAGAAATACTGAACCATGCAGTCTCCATAGCCGCCCATAACTGCGAAAGTACCCAAAGACTGGAAAGTTCCACACGTCACTCCAATATTCAAGAAAGGTTGTTGTTGTTGGGTTGGGTTGTTTGGAGGAAGAGACCAAACATCGAGGTCATCGATCTCGTCGGATTAGGGAAGGACGGGTAAGGAAGTGGGCCGTGCCCTTTCAGAGGAACCATCCCGGCATTTGCCTGGAGCGATTTAGGGAAATCACGGAAAACGTAAATCAGAATGGCCGGATGCGGGATTGAAACGTCGTCCTCCCGAATGCGAGTCCAGTTGTTGTTGTTGTTGTTGTCTTCAGTCCTGAGAATGGTTTGATGCAGCTCTCCATGCTACTCTATCCTGTGCAAGCTTCTTCATCTCCAAGTACCTACTGCAACCTACATCCTTCTGAATCTGCTTAGTGTATTCATCCCTTGGTCTCCCTCTACGATTTTTACCCCCCACGCTGCCCTCCAATACTAAAATGGTGATCCCTTGATGCCTCAGAACATGTCCTACCAACCGGTCCCTTCTTCTAGTCAACTTGTGCCACAAACTCCTCTTCTCCCCAATTCTGTTCAATACCTCCTCATTAGTTATGTGATCTACCCATGTAATCTTCAGGATTCTTCTGTAGCACCACATTTCGTAAGCTTCTATTCCCTTTTTGTCCAAACTATTTGTCGTCCACGTTTCACTTCTATACATCTCTACAGTCCATACAAATACTTTCAGAAACGACTTCCTCACATGTAAATCTATACTCGATGTTAACAAATTTCTCTTCTTCAGAAACGCTTTCAAGAAAGGTACTAGGAGTAATCCACTAAATTACAGGCCCATACCGTTAACGTCGATATGCAGCAGGGTTTTTGGAACATAGGTATTCGAACGTGAAGTGTTGAGTGCTATTGACTGGGGATTTCAGATCGATTCCGTATTTCTGGATTTCCAGAAGGCTTTTGACACCCTACCACGCAAGCGGCTCGTAGTAAAATTGCGTGCTTATTGAATATCGTCTCAGTTATGTGACTGGATTTGCGATTTCCTGTCAGAGAGGTCGCAGTTCGTAGTAATTGACGGGAAGTTATCTAGTAAAACAGACGTGATTTCTGGCGTTCCCTAGGCCCTAGGCCCACAGCTGTTCCTTATCTACGTATTTAAACGATTTGGGAGACAATTTGAGCAGCCGTTGTCGGTTGTTTGCAGAAGACGCTGTAGCTCATCAATTAATGAAGTCATCATAAGATCAAAACAAAGTGCAAAGGATTTAGAAAAGATATCTGAATGGTGCGAAAAGTGACAGGTGACCCTAAATAACTAAAAGTGTGAGGTCATCCACATGAGTGCGAAAAGGAACTCGTTAAACTTCGGTTACACGATAAATCAGTCTAATCTAAAAGCCGCAAATTCAAGTAAATACCCAGGTATTACAATTACGAACAACTTAAATTGGAAAGAACACATAAGAAAATGTTGTGGGGAAGGCTAACCAAAGACTGCGTCTTATTGGCTGGACACTTGGAAAATATAACAGCTCTACTAAGGAGACTGCCTACACTAAGCTTGTCCGTACTCTTTTAGAATACTGCTGCGCGGTGTGGGACCCTTACCAGATAGGACTGACGGAGTACATCGAAAAAGTTCAATGAAAGGCAGCACGTTTTGTATTATCGCGAAATATGGGAGACAGAGTGTCACAGAAATGATACAGGATTTGGGCTGTACATCATTAATAGAAAGGTGTTTTTCGTTGCGACGGAATCTTCTCACGAAATTCCAGTCGCCAGTTGTCTCCTCCGAACGCGAAAATATTTTGTTGACACGGACCTACATAGGGAGGAACGATCACCACGGTAAAATAAGGGAAATCAGAGCTGGTACGGAAAGATATGGGTGTTCGTTCTTTCCGCGAGCTGTACGAGATTTGAATAATAGAGAATTTTGAAGGTGGTTCGATGAACCCTCTGCCAGGCACTTTAATGTGATTTGTAAGGTGTAGATGTAGATGTAGATGTAGATGAAAGTGTTGCCGGTGCAGGATTTTGTGCAGGAACACCCCTCGATTATATCCGATTAAAGTTGGACCCCATTCATGTGGGCGATCAGGTTGGACCTATGTTTATGTGAACTTTTTTCTTTAGTTTTACGTTTAGAATAACATATTAAAATGTTTACATATCTTCGTGAATACCCTGTATTCCTACTGCACAGATAAACCTGACTCACTATAAGATTTAAGGATTTCAGAAGCATGAATAAATGCTAGAATCTTACAATCAATGGGGATTGATTACTGTATGATAAAATTCATAAATTAATATACTATAACTCTTTCAGAAATTCGCAAAATAGGTTTACTGTTAGTTCAACTGCATCGTATACTGAAGTGCGAACCACACTACTGGCCATTAAAATTGCTACACCACGAAGATGACGTGCTACAGACGCGAAATTTAACCGACAGGAAGAAGATGCTGTGATATGCAAATGATTAGCTTTTCAGAGCATTCACACAAGGTTGGCGCCGGTGGCGATACCTACAACGTGCTGACGCGAGGAAAGTTTCCACCCGACTTATCATACACAAACAGCAGCTGACCGGCGTTGCCTGGTGAAACATTGTTGTGATGCTTCGTGCAAGGAGGAGAAATGCGTTCCATCACGTTTTCGACTTTGATATAGGTCGGATTGTAGCGTATCGCGATTGTTGTTTATCGTATCGCGACATTGCTGCTTGCGTTGGTCGAGATCCAGTGACTGTTAGCAGAATATGGAATCGGTGGGTTCAGGAGGGTAATACGGAACGCCGTACTGGATCACAACGGCCTCGTATCACTAGCAGTCGAGATGGCAGGCATCTTATCGACATGGCTGTAACGGATCGTGCAGCCACGTCTCGATCCCTGAGACAGTAGATTGTGACATTTGCAATACAACAACCATCTGCACGAACAGTTCGACGACGTTTGCAGCAGCATGGACTGTCAGCTCGGAGACCGTGGCTGCGGTTACCCTTGACGCTGCATCACAGACAGGAGCGCCTGCTCGACGACGAACCTGTGTGCACGAATGGCAAAACGTCATTTTTTCGGATGAATCCAGCATCGTGATGGTCGCATCCGTGTTTGGCGATGTCGCGGTGAACGCACATCGGATGCATGTATTCGTCATCGCCATACTGCCGTATCACCCAGCGTGGTGTGCCATTGGTTATTCGTCTCGGTCACGTTCGCATTGACGGCACTTTGAACAGCGGACGTTACATTTCAGATGTGTTACGACCTGTGGCCCTACCCTTTATTCAGTCCCTGCGAAACCCTACATTTCAGCAGGATAATGCACGACCGCGTGTTGCAGGTCCTGTACCGGCCTTTCTGGATACAGCAAATGTTCGACTGCTGCCTTGGCCAGCGCATTCTCCAGATCTCTCACCAACTGAACATGTCTGGCCAATGGTGGCAGAGCAACTGGCTCGTCACAATACGCCACTCACTACTCTTGATGAAGTGTGGTAAAATATATTTGACCAATGAATACCCGTTTATCATCTGCATTTCATCTTGGTGTAGCAGTTTTAATGGCCAGTAGTGTAATTTCACTGCAGTATAGGCCTATATACAGTGAGTGATGTGCCATCGTCCGGCAGGATTTATGCCGAGCGAATGGGGATAAAAGTCTGCCGTCGTGTGCTACCATCTGGTGGCAATGACGTGAAGTTCTAGGGCTAGCTGTGGACATCGTAAGCCGCGCAGGTGTTCATCAAATCCGTAGGCATTTGGTCGTTAAAGCAATTACGTCACGCGAATTGCGCATGCGCAAAAGCCCCTTAAAACGTGCACACCCGAAGGTGTGCTCGCGACAATGATGCCGAGTTTTACGGAGTCTAGAGTAGCAACAGCGCGGTAGATTCAAGTGCCGCGTCTTTCAGATTGCAGCATCTATGTTACGTTTAACAACGTTCAAAGAAAAACAACCAGTAGATGTGGCGAGGTGTCGAAAGTTAGTGTGTTGACGTGCTCTTGCGCTCTTACACAGCAGCCGGCAGTGGCTGTACCACATAATCGGCGAGGCGGCTGCCTCTTAATTGCTGCAGTGACTCCACCGCTGGCGAGCGCCCGGTTGCTTGTAACCGCTCAAGCGCGGCGGACGCAGTCGCTAATGAGCGGACATCTATTATTCATTGGGCCGCGACCGGTCGATACGTCAGCTGTTGCGCGGACGCGCAAAATGGCCGCTTAGCTTTACCGCTTCTTTCCGCGAATAGCGCCGTCAACCGCGCCCAGCGCATTTCTTCACATGCTGCGCAGCAACGTTTCGGCTATTGCCGTCATCAGGACAAACTTACACATTCGCGGACTCATCCCTGTTCAGTTTTTCTGTGCGTGTGAAAATTCATAATTAGTTTTCTGCAACAGTACGACGCACTTCTACATCTACATATACAGGGTGCGTCAAAAAAATGTATACTCACTTTGAACTGTCATAGACAATTTACGAGGGCGGTTCAGAAAGTAACCTCCGATTGGTCACAGTGCGGGTTGTGGGGGGAGTAGCGACGCCATCTGTGCGTTCACGCACTCAACAGGTCAGTCGGCATCAAGCCGTGGTCGAGTGAACGTCGTACCTGCGCTAGTTTAGTTTTTGTGGCAGTTTGAAATGTGTGCTGCAATAGAAAACCCCGCCAAATGTGAAGTGCGTGCTGTCATAAGGTTTTTTACAGCCAAAGCATATTCTGCAGCAGCTATTCATCGTGAGCTTTGTGCCGTGTACGGACCGAGAGTTATGAGTGAAGGAGTTGTCCGTGAATGGGTACGTTTATTTAAAAGTGGACGAGAAAACGTTCATGATGAAGAGAGGAGTGGTAGACCGTCATTGGTGACTGACGAACTCGTTCAGACAGTTGATGCAAAAGTTCGTGAAAATCGACGTTTCTCAATGTCGGAGTTGTCTACTGGTTTTCCACAGATTTCTAAGACTCTCTTGTACAAGATAGTGACAGCAAGATTGGGTTACCGTAAGTTCTGTGCACGATGGGTGCCCAAAATTTTTATCGACCACCACAAAACTCAAAGAATGGCCTCTGCATTAGACTTTCTGTCACGTTATGAGGACGAAGGAGAACCATTGTTAAACAGAATCGTGACCGGTGACGAAACCTGGAACAAGTACGTGAACCCTGAGACAAAAGAACAATCAAAGATGTGGGCACATTCAAATTCGCCTACCAAACCAAGAAAAGCCTCGCAAGATTTTTCTGCCAGAAAACTGATGGCAACGGTGTTTTGGGATGCCAAAGGGGTGTTGTTGGTTGAATTCATGGAACGTGGTACGACCATTAATCAAGACGTGTACTGTGAAACAATAAAAAAGTTACGACGGGCTATACAGAACAAACGCCGTGGTATGCTGACTTCCGGTATCGTTTTTTTGCACGATAACGCCCGTCCTCACTCTGCTCGCAGAACAACGGCCCTTCTTGAGTCCTTCAAGTGGGACGTTATCAACCATCCACCTTACAGCCCAGACCTGGCACCAAGTGATTATCACCTCTTCATGCATTTGAAGAAATGGCTCGGGTCACAGCGGTTTGATGACGACGAAGAGCTCAAAGATGCGGTCACAGGCTGGCTCCAGGCACAAGCGGGTGATTTTTATGCAGAAGGAATTTCAAAGCTTGTGAAGAGATACGATAAGTGCCTCAATCGCTATGGAGACTATGTAGAAAAATAGTGCAAAGATGTAGTTGTAAGATGTATATATTAAAATATTTTTATTTAACTTGGTGTTTTTTTTTAAATCAACCGGAGGTTACTTTCTGAACGGCCCTCGTATTTCCCGTTCTACAAGGTTCAATATCTCTGAGACAGTAATGTTATGTTTCTTCAACAGGTGGCAGCAGCTAAGTGACGATCCAGATCGAAGGTTAGAATTTTGTGAATGGGTTTAGGAGATGGTGAGACGTCAACCGGGATTTATGGGTAGCATAATTTTGTCGGATGAAGCCCAATTCAAACTCAATGTAACTGTCGATAGGCATAATTGTGTGTAAAGGGCTGAAGATAATCCTCACATTACAGTTGAAAAGGCTGTGAATTCGCCTGGTGTAAATTTGTGGTGTGGTTTGTCTGCAAGGGGCCTAATTAGGCCTTTCCTATTTGAAGGTACTGTTACTGGAGAATCGTACCTCACAATGCTTGCTGACTCCATATTCCCTGCCATTCGTGCATTATACGGTAATGATGAGTTTTATTTCCAACAAGATGGCGCCCCGCCGCACTATCATAGGGACGTACGAGCATACATGGGTCACAATGTGCCAGGCCAGTGGATAGAACGCAGTGGACCATTCGAGTTTCCTACACGCTCTCCAGACCTCACGCCGCTGGATTCTTTCTTATGGCGCACAGTAAAAGATGAGGTGTACAAACGTAAACCACGTAACCTGGACACACTTTGGAATGAGGTTCAGGCGGTGTGCGCAGAAATCTCTTTGGACACTTTGGTACGATGTACGGAATCAGTGGCGACTCGTACTTAGAAATGTATTGATGCTTAAGGCCACCACTTTGAACATTAATAACATTTGCAAAGTACATTTATTTTTCCAATTGGACCTTTAGCTTTCCATTTCCAGAAATTTAACATTGTAGAACGGGCAATAACTTTTGTATGACGCTTGAAAGTGTGTATACATGTTTTTGACGCACCCTGTATAGTCCGCTAGCAACCAAGCGGTGTGTGGCGGAGGGCACAATTCACGCCAAAGTCATATTTCCCCCCTCTGTTCCACTCGCGGATCCCGCGAGGGAAAAACGACTGTCTGAACGCCTCAAAAAAATGGTTCAAATGGCTCCGAGCACTATGGGACTTAACTTCTGAGGTGATGAGTCCCCTAGAACTTAGAACTACTTAAACCTAACTAACCTAAGGACATCACACACACCCATGCCCGAGGCAGGATTCGAACCTGCGACGGTAGCGGTCGCGCAGTTCCAGACTGAAGCGCCTAGAACCGCTTGGCCACCCCTGCCGGCTGGCGCCATAATCAAACGCCCTCTGCCGAAAATCGCAGAGCTGTCCTCCTGAGCTTGCGCTCTACTCTATGTTTACTAACAGAGCGACCAGACGTCACTCACTAAAAACCTTATTAATGAAGGGATAGACACCCGCCGGTACCGAAGGGTATTTACACTACTGGCCATTAAAATTGCTACTCCAAGAAGAAATGCAGATGATAAACGGGCATTCATTGGACAAATATATTATACTAGAGCTGACATGTGATTACATTTTCACGCAATTTGGGAGCATAGATCCTGAGAAATCAGTACCCAGAACAACCACCTCTGGCCGTAATAACGGCCTTGATACGCCTGGGCATTGAGTCAAACAGAGCTCGGATGGCGTGTACAGGTACAGCTGCCCATGCAGCTTCAACACGATACCACAGTCCATCGAGAGTAGTGACTGGCGTATTGTGACGAGCCAGTTGCTCGGCCACCATTGGCCAGACGTCTTCGGTCGGTGAGAGATCTGGAGAATGTGCTGGCCAGGGCAGCAGTCGAATATTTTCTGTATCCAGAAAGGCCCGTACAGGACCTGCAACATGCGGTCGTGCATTATCCTGCTGAAATGTGGGGTTTCGCAGGGATCGAATGAAGAGTAGAGCCACCGGTCGTAACAAATCTGAAATGCAACGTCCACTGTTCAAAGTGCCGTCAGTGCGAACAAGAGGTGACCGAGACGTGTGAACGATGGCAGCCCATACCATCACGCCGGGTGATACGCCAGTATGGCGATGACGAATACACGCTTCCAATGTGCGTTCACCGCGATGTCGCCAAACGCGGATACGACCATAATGATGCTGTAAAGAGAACCTGGATTCATCCGAAAAAATAACGTTTTGTCATTTGTGCACCGAGATTCGTCGTCGAGTACACCATCGCAGGCGCTCCTGTCTGTGATGCAGCGTCAGGGGTAACCGCAGCCACGGTCTCCGAGCTGATAGTCCGTGCTGCTGCAAACGTCGTCGAACTGTTCGTGCAGATGGTTGTTGTCTTTCAAACGTCCCCATCTGTTGACTCAGGGATTGAGACGTGGCTGCACGATCCGTTACAGCCGTGTGGATAAGATGCCTGTCACCTCGACTGCTAGTGATACGAGGCCGTTGGGATCCAGCACGGCGTTCCGTATTACCCTCCTGAACCCACCGATTCCACATTCTGCTAACAGTCATTGGAACGCGAGCAGCAATGTTGCGATACGATAAACCGCAATCGCGATAGGCTACAATCCGACCTTTATCAAAGTCGGAAACATGGTACGCATTTCTCCTCATTACACGAGGCATCACAACAACGTTTCACCAGGCAACGCCGGTGAACTGCTGTTTGTGTATGAGAAATCGGTTGGGAACTTTCCTCGCGTCAGCACGCTGTAGGTGTCGCCACCGGCGCTAACCTCGTGTGAATGCTCTGAAAAGCTAATCATTTGCATATCACAGCATCTTCTTCTTATCGGTTAAATTTCGCATTCTAGCACGTCACCTTCGTGGTGTAGCAATTTTACTGGACAGTAGAGCAATATGCGTCTGAGCTGATCACAACGTCCTCTTTGGTGTCTCCTTTCCGAAAGCCAAACCGACTGCCGTCTAACAGATCATCCATTTTTTCCCATTGTTCTGTGCATTATTGTTATTCTTTTTAGGGGAGGCAAATGAAATACAATGAAATTAGCCGCTCCACCGTATTAAGTGCGGTGTCTTGGTGCGTGCCTGCAGAGAGGCGAGTAACCTTGTGCTGGCGGAGAGAGAGAGAGAGAGAGAGAGCAAGCAGTGCGTAGGCCGCGTGTGGTGCCTGGTGTTGCGTGCCGGGCTGCGGTCGGCTTATCTGCGTGCGCCGGGAAACTGCACGCAACTTCCGCCGGATGTGCCACTTATCCGAATACTGCCTTCCCGACGTACGAACTACCTGCGGCTTTCATCTGGCTGTGTCGCGATCGGCTCTCCAGAATACACTGGGCTGCATAACTTACGGACGAAAGTAACTTTCGCACCAAGCCTCACTGCCAAGTGACATAGATCGGTGAAACTTTATTCGTACATACAGTGAAGCTCCAAAGAAACTGGTGTAAGCATGCTTATTCAGTTACAGAGATATGTAAACAAGCAGGATTCGGCACTGCGGTCGGCAATGCCTATATAAGACAACAAGTGTCTGGCGCAGTTGTTAGATCGGTTACTGCTGCTACAATCCCAAGTTATCAAGATTTAACTCTTTGAGGGGCAGGTAAACGCCACTAAAATTTACCCTAGTGGGGCAAGAAAAATTATTTGCAATTTTCAAATTTCTTTTACTTGTAACACATTTGTTTTATTGTCTTGCGATGTTTTATACATTGAATTTGTAAAAATTCACTTAAACAACAACAAAACATTAAATGCGGTCACTACAGGTAACCACCATCCCATTACAGTATACAGATTCGATATTTGGTGGTTGAACTTTGATTCAAGATATACCAAGAAAATTAAAAACTTGTTATTTCAGTTCTTGCCTGCTCTCAGACACAAAGGTACTTTGCACACTGAACACATCCACACTGTTCGCACTGGATTTTTTTTTTTTTTAACTGCAAACTGCGGATCTTCTAGATGATGAGTGAATTGGTTGTTTACTGCTTTCGTGGCTAATACTTTTGTCTACGTATGGATTGTGTGATTTGGTCTGGGTTGCTATACTACTTTGGGATACAGAGGCAAAATTAGCTGCCACTGATACTATTTTTGGAGCCAACAAGATTTTTTACCCTCTCGACAGATGTCTTTATTGGAGAACTGCTCCATTTCGATTTCTTTGTGCACAATGAACACGTTTGTTACACTGCATTCTAAAAAGTGAAGAAACAATCTCATCCACCATTTCTTGCTTTTTCTGTCAATAGCATAGTCTGACTTTAGGCGATCAAAATTATCCACACAGTTCATACTGGAATTGTAGTCTTTCAATGCAATTGGATAAGTGATATTGGTTATTGTTGCATCTGTCATTTTTCGAGTTACTGTGGACACATTTGATGGTGAATGACATGTTGAAATCAAGTTGACTGCCCTGTTGTCTTTCCATCTATAGATTACTATGCCATCATTGCTTATTTTGTAATCGAATTCCCCTCTTTCCAGTTCCTTTTCCTCCTTGATTCTTAGTACGTTTTTCCTTCTTGGATTTATTGTTCCTCAAGCGTACACACCATTGGATTTTAGGTCCTTGAATAGATCATATGATGTAAAATAATTGTCCATGAAAATAATATGATTCTTTCCATGAAGACAACTGGTTAAATTTAGAACTACACGACTGCACACAAGACTAGAAGTTGCGCAGCTTGTCGTGAATGTGGGGTCATTTCCATCACTGTCAACCCTGCTGTCACTAGAAGATATTTCTTCAAATAAAATTCGGTTAACATTCGTCCTCAGTTATTCCTTTTGGCTAGACATATTCGATGAAGACGAAGAAAATATACTGGGTGGAGCAGATGGGCGGTGGTTAGCAGCACTAACCACACAGAAATTTGTCAGTAAAACACGGAAAATTCTGTTTCAATTTAAAGTTACATTACACGTAGACTTATATGTGATCAACACATAAATATAATCGATTACTTACCAAAAATAGTCGTATAAAGAAGAGCTACAGAGAATACTGCACGCCGCTTCCAAGAACAGTGTTAACAATGAAGTATCAACTATTGTTCTGAATACGTGGCAAAAATTCGCGCAAAAGACCTGCACTGGCATCTAGCGGTATTTTAGGCAACAATTAGGTGGCTGGCAGAGAGACTACTGGCCCCTGAGCGGTAAAGGGAGAAAATATTATGTGGTTAGCCACAGTGACGACAGCCCATTGAAACCGTCTACGTATGTGGTTAGCTACAGTTTTGCCTGCCCTTCAAAGAGTTAAGTGAGTTTGAACGTGGCGTTATAGTCGGCGCACGAGCGATGGGACCAGCATCTCTGAGGTAGCAATGGCCGGCCGCTGTGGCCGAGCGGTTCTAGGTGCTTCAGTCTGGAACCGCGAGGCCGCTACGGTCGCAGGTTCGACTCCTGCCTCGGGCATGGATGTGTGTGATGTCCTTAGGTTAGTTAGGCTTAAGTAGTTCTAAGTCAAGGGGACTCATGACCTCAGATGTTAAGTCCCATAGTGCTCAGAGCCGTTTGAACCATTTTTAGGTAGCGATGAAGAGGGGATTTTCCCGTAAGAACATTTCACGAGTGTACAGGCATCTGGTAAAGCATGAAATATCCGACATCCCTGCGGCCGGAGAAAGATCCTGCAAGAATGGGAGCAACGACGACTTAAGAGAATCGTTCAACGCGACAGAAGTGCAACCCTTCCGTACATTGCTGTAGATTTCACTGCTGGGCCATCAACAAGTGAAACATCGTCCCTATAGCGGTATATTGATAATTTTTTACCTATGGATCGTCTGACAGCAACTGAAAAAAACACAATTTTAGTGCCATACGCGTTTCGCCTTTATTTTCTGCAAGGCATCATCAGGGGCAGGTTGCGTGGACAATTTCTTACATATTACGCTCCTGTTGAATTCTTGGTGGTGTTCTTCTTCTTATGAATGCCAGTTTGCGGTTTCTGAACAGAAACCAAAACATTGCATTGAAACAAGGGTTCAGTTCATAGTGCTGTAGAATGTGGGGGGGGGGGGGGGAACCTCACATTGGCGTTCATAAGAAGAAGAACAACACCAAAAATGCAACAGGAGCGTAATATGTAAGAAATTGTCCACGCAAGCTGCCACTGATGATGCCTTGTAGAAAATAAAGGCGAAACGCGTATGCCACTAAAATTGAGTTTTATTCAGTTGCTGTCAGACTGTCCAAAAGTAAAAATTATCTACGAGGGCGGTTCAGAAAGTAACCTCCGATTGGTCACAGTGCGGGTTGTGGGGGGAGTAGCGACGCCATCTGTGCGTTCACGCACTCAACAGGTCAGTCGGCATCAAGCCGTGGTCGAGTGAACGTCGTACCTGCGCTAGTTTAGTTTTTGTGGCAGTTTGAAATGTGTGCTGCAATAGAAAACCCCGCCAAATGTGAAGTGCGTGCTGTCATAAGGTTTTTTACAGCCAAAGCATATTCTGCAGCAACTATTCATCGTGAGCTTTGTGCCGTGTACGGACCGAGAGTTATGAGTGAAGGAGTTGTCCGTGAATGGGTACGTTTATTTAAAAGTGGACGAGAAAACGTTCATGATGAAGAGAGGAGTGGTAGACCGTCATTGGTGACTGACGAACTCGTTCAGACAGTTGATGCAAAAGTTCGTGAAAATCGACGTTTCTCAATGTCGGAGTTGTCTACTGGTTTTCCACAGATTTCTAAGACTCTCTTGTACAAGATAGTGACAGCAAGATTGGGTTACCGTAAGTTCTGTGCACGATGGGTGCCCAAAATTTTTATCGACCACCACAAAACTCAAAGAATGGCCTCTGCATTAGACTTTCTGTCACGTTATGAGGACGAAGGAGAACCATTGTTAAACAGAATCGTGACCGGTGACGAAACCTGGATTAAGTACGTGAACCCTGAGACAAAAGAACAGTCAAAGATGTGGGCACATTCAAATTCGCCTACCAAACCAAGAAAAGCCTCGCAAGATTTTTCTGCCAGAAAACTGATGGCAACGGTGTTTTGGGATGCCAAAGGGGTGTTGTTGGTTGAATTCATGGAACGTGGTACGACCATTAATCAAGACGTGTACTGTGAAACAATAAAAAAGTTACGACGGGCTATACAGAACAAACGCCGTGGTATGCTGACTTCCGGTATCGTTTTTTTGCACGATAACGCCCGTCCTCACTCTGCTCGCAGAACAACGGCCCTTCTTGAGTCCTTCAAGTGGGACGTTATCGACCATCCACCTTACAGCCCAGACCTGGCGCCAAGTGATTATCACCTCTTCGTGCATTTGAAGAAATGGCTCGGGTCACAGCGGTTTGATGACGACGAAGAGCTCAAAGATGCGGTCACAGGCTGGCTCCAGGCACAAGCGGGTGATTTCTATGCAGAAGGAATTTCAAAGCTTGTGAAGAGATACGATAAGTGCCTCAATCGCTATGGAGACTATGTAGAAAAATAGTGCAAAGATGTAGTTGTAAGATGTATATATTAAAATATTTTTATTTAACTTGGTGTATTTTTTTTAAATCAACCGGAGGTTACTTTCTGAACGGCCCTCGTATATACCGTAATATTACACGCAACTGAGGTAGACAGGACTATAAAAGTTGAAGATCGTCCATATGGGCTTTCGGAGCCGGAAGGCCGACTCGTGTGCCCTTGATGACTACACGACACAAAGCTTTACGCCTCGGCTGGGCCCGTCAACACCGACATTGCACTGTTGATAACTGGAAACATGTTGCCTGGTCAGACGAGTTTCGTTTCAAATTATACAGAGCGAATGAAAGTGTACATCACGAATTCCTTCCCTGCATTTTCCTTTCTCCACCTCCTCCAACTTCATTTTACAATGCACCCTGTCAAAAATCAATATCTGCGACACAATGGTTTGTAGACAATGACAGCCGTGAAATGGACTGGCTTGCCCAGAGGTCCTACCTGAACCCATTGGAACACCTTTAGGCGTGAGAAAGTAGTCTTCGATCCAGACCCCGGCGTCCAAGATGGCTATCTTCTCTGGTTTCAGCTTTTGAGGAAGAATGAAACTCTGTGACGGAATGGCAGCCCTGATAGCTCATAGAATATGTCTCCAGCAGATTTCAAGCCGGGGATGAACACATCCCATATTAATGTCCACCAATAGGTGAAGGAAGGAAGGCACTTCATTCTGGAACTACGCGGCTGCTACTGTCGTAGTTTCGAATCCTGCCTCGGGCATGTCTGTGTGTGATATGCTTAGCTTAGTTAGGTTTGTTCTAAGTTCTAGGGGACTGATGACCTCAGATGTTAAGTCCCGTAGTGCTTAGAGCCATTTGAGCTTTTTATATATATATATATATATATATATATATATATATATATATATATATATATATACACACAGGGTGATTCAAAAAGAATACCACAACTTTAGGAATTTAAAACTCTGCAACGACAAAAGGCAGAGCTAAGCACTATCTGTCGGCGGATTAAGGGAGCTATAAAGTTTCATTTAGTTGTACATTTGTTCGCTTGAGGCGCTGTTGACTAGGCGTCAGCGTCAGTTGATGCTAAGATGGCGACCGCTCAACAGAAAGCTTTTTGTGTTATTGAGTACGGCAGAAGTGAATCGACGACAGTTGTTCAGCGTGCATTTCGAACGAAGTATGGTGTTAAACCTCCTGATAGGTGGTGTATTAAACGTTGGTATAAACAGTTTACAGAGAATGGGTGTTTGTGCAAAGGGAAAAGTTCTGGACGGCCGAGAACGAGTGATGAAAATGTAGCACGCATCCAGCAAGCATTTGTTCGCAGCCCAGGAAAATCGACTCGCAGAGCTAGCAGAGAGCTGCAAATTCCACAATCAACTGTATGGAGAGTCCTACGAAAAAGGTTAGTTATGAAACCTGAACATCAACTACCCGAGGCGATGGATCGGCCGCCAGGCAGCCCGTGACAGAGCACTTCATCCCTGGCCTCCAAGAAGCCCTGATCTTACCCCCTGCGATTTTTTCTTATGGGGGTATGTTAAGGATATGGTGTTTCAGCCACCTCTCCCAGCCACCATTGATGATTTGAAACGAGAAATAACAGCAGCTATCCAAACTGTTACGCCTTATATGCTACAGAGAGTGTGGAACGAGTTGGAGTATCGGGTTGATATTGCTCGAGTGTCTGGAGGGGGCCATATTGAACATCTCTGAACTTGTTTTTGAGTGAAAAAAAATCTTTTTAAATACTCTTTGTATTGATGTATAACAGAAGGTTATAATATGTTTCTTCCATTAAATACACATTTTTAAAGTTGTGGTATTCTTTTTGAATCACCCTGTATATAAAGGAAGATTGGGTTTAACGTTCTGTCGACATCGAGGTCATTGGAGACGGAGCTCGGATTGAGTCAAGGGAGGGGAAGCAAATCGGCCGTGTCCTTTCAAAGGAACCACCCCGGCATTTGCCTAGAGCGGTTTGGGGAAATCACAGGAAAACTAAATCTGGATGGCCAGACGCAGGTTTGAACCGTCGTCCTCCCGAATGCGAGTCCAATGTGCTAAGTACTGCGCCGCCTGTGACCAATATATATTTTACTAGTGCAATGTAGATAGTGATGACGTCCTTCTTGCTTCTAGGACCCATCAAGATCTTGAAAACATCTTTCCACGAGCTTGGTTGGTTGTTGGTTGTTTTTTGGGGGAAGAGACCAGACAGCAAGGTCATCGGTCTCATCGGATTAAGGAAGGAAGGGGAAGGAAGTCGGCCGTGCCCTTTCAAAGGAACCATGCCGGCATTTGCCTGGACCGATTTAGGGAAATCACGGAAAACCTAAATCAGGATGGCCGGACGCGGGATTGAACCGTCGTCCTTCCGAGTGCGAGTCCAGTGCACGAGCTTGAAGAATAGTTTTAAACAATATTTTATTTATTTATTTCATTAACAGTACAGAGTAATCCACCGCCTTGAAATGTAAGGTGGGTGGGATGCTTCTGAATCTAATAGCAAAGACTGCTCATTGTTACAGTCTTCTTCGTAAACAGTTGTTAATGGTTTTTTAAAATAATATAAAGAACATAATATATAAAGATTTTTCTGAGGGTACAGCGAGTTGAATGCTTAACAATTGTTAAAATGGTTCCATATAATCTGTTAGTACCTAGTTGATGGCCGGCCGAAGTGGCCGTGCGGTTCTAGGCGCTGCAATCTGGAACCGCAAGACTGCTACGGTCGCAGGTTCGTATCCTGCCTCGGGCATGGATGTTTGTGATGTCCTTAGGTTAGTTAGGTTTAACTAGTTCTAAGTTCTAGGGGACTAATGACCTCAGCAGTTGAGTCCCACAGTGCTCTGACCCAGCCTAGTTGATGAGATTATAATTTATATAATGCAAATCAATCTATCTATGTATCGCTTGAGCCTTGTCCCGCAGTCACGCAGAGTCAGCAATCGTTAATCGGATTTGGCATGTTAATGGTCAAGTGGTGGCCGGATGCCCTTACTGCCACCACCCCGTACCCCCCGGGACGGAATCAGTGTACCCCAACTGTCTGCATCGAGTGTAATCCATGGAATAGTGCGAATGTCTGCAGATGTCTGCGAGCCGTATATCTGAGGCGGAACATGGGGACCAGCCCGGTATTCACCTAGCGGCATGTGGAAAACCGCCTAAAAACCACAACCAGGCCGGCCGGCACACCGGCCCTCGTCGTTAATCCGCCGGGCGGATTCGATCCGGGGCCGGCGCGCCTACCCGAGCGCAGGAAGCAGCCAGTTAGCGCTCTCGGTTACCCTGGCGGGTTAATTTATATAATGCAAATATGAAAGAAAAATAAAACAATGAAAATGTAACACAATGAGCGTGGTTGAGAATGTTGTTGTTGTGGTCTTCAGTCCAGAGACTGGTTTGATGCAGCTCTCCATGCTACACTATCCTGTGCAAGCTTCTTCATCTCCCAGTACCTACTGCAGCCTACATCCTTCTGAATCTGCTTAGTGTATTTATCTCTTGGTCTCCCTCTACTATTTTTACCCTCCACGCTGCCCTCCAATACTAAATTGGTGATCCCTTGATGCCTCAGAATATGTCCTACCAACCGGTCCCTTCTTCTAGTCAAATTGTGCCACAAACTACTCTTCTCCCGAATTCTATTCAATACCTCCTCATTAGTTATGTGGTCTTCCCATCTAATCTTCAGCATTCTTCTGTAGCACCACATTTCGAAAGCTTCTATTCTCTTCTTGTCCAAAGTAGTTATCGTCCATGTTTCACTTCCATACATGGCTACACTCCATACAAATACTTTCAGAAACGACTTCCTGACAAATATATACTCGATGTTAACAAATTTCTCTTCTTCAGAAACGCTTTCCTTGCCATTGTCAGTCTACATTTTGTATCCTCTCTACTTCGACCATCATCAGTTGTTTTGCTCCCCAAATAGCAAAACTCCTTTACTACTTTGTCTCATTTTCTAATCTAATTCCCTCAGCATCACCCGACTTAATTCGACTACATTCCATTACTCTCGTTTTGCTTTTGTTGATGTTCATCTTATATCCTCCTTTCAAGACACTGTCCATTCCATTCAACTGCTCTTCCAAGTCCTTTGCTGTCTCTGACAGAATTACAATGCCATCGGCGAACCTCAAAGTTTTTATTTTTTCTCCATCGATTTTAATACATACCCCGAATTTTTCCTTTGTTTTCTTTACTGCTTGCTCAATATACAGATTGAATAACACCGGGGAGAGGCTACAACCCTGTCTTACTCCCTTCCCAACCACTGCTTCCCTTTCATGTCCCTCGACTCTTATAACTGCCATCTGGTTTCTGTACAAATTGTAAATAGCCTTTCGCTCCCTGTATTTTACCCCCGCCACCTTCAGAATTTGAAAGAGAGTATTCCAGTCAACATTGTCAAAAGCATTCTCTAAGTCTACAAATGCTAGAAACGTAGGTTTGCCTTTTCTTAATCTAGCTTCTAAAATAAGTCGTAAGGTCAGTATTGCCTCACGTGTTGAGAATAATTTGTAATATATACAGGGAAGTGATTGCTGTATTTGGATGAGTAATACAGTCTAAATAGCATGCTGGTTAGTAATGGTCTATTTCTATCTACTCGTATTTCAGATGAGAAGGTCTCGGTACAACCTCGAGCTTTTCTCATCTGAAATGCTTTGTGCAAATGTATGTAAGCAATAACGGCTTGATGTTCAAACATCAAGAAGACGGACTATCTCTGACGTGAAATGAACTTGGGTTTCCGTGTAGACGGGTGACGACAGTGCCAAGTACCGAGCCAGCCTTGCGTTGCGTCAGCTGTCTCGAAGACACACACGTGCCGACTGAGAGTTCCCCCGTATGTTGGGAAACTCTGTCTGCCTTGTGTCGCGTAGACGTGTCATTATTTGTGCAAAAAGTAATCGGGCAGCGACTTGTCAGCGGAGCATTATTTCTACTCTGTTCTCGCGAACGATATGTGCAGTTACGTCTGCCATGTGTTTTGCTCGTTACCTCGCAACACAGCGGGAAACTTGGGAAATACTGCAGTTCTGAAACACGTGTAAGACAGCGATTAAAGTGCGATAGTACAGGAGGAAGGGTGGGGAGTGAGGGGGGGGGGGTGGAAGCGCCGGCTAGAAGAATGCCGGACATTCGCCACGCCGGACATTTGCCACACTTGCCTCTTCGCCAGCTAGCGATCCCTCAGGTAAGGGACGCCTTTCCTCTTACTTCTTCTGTCCGCTTTCAAACCGCCGTCTCCACATCTTACTCGGTACAACCAGTACGTAAGGGACCTTCTTCTTCGACATCTTGGCCAAATACAGAGCTTCTTTTACGAAATCGAAATATTTATAACTTTTGGGAAACGGAAGCAATACCGACGATTATGTCGGTACGTAATTAGTTCTGCAAAGTATAAATATAGATCCCTCTGCCTGTACGGCTGATTCATTGCGATAGTCCATCGCCATGGGAGCAATAAGAAAGGAACGATGTAAAGAGAATGCAAATGTACGCTTATCATTTCTTTTTTATCACTGCATTTGTGCTTACTTTAATTATTACAACTGCATGTTCAAATGGCTCTGAGCACTATGGGACTTAACAGCTGAGGTCATCAGTCCCCTAGAACTTAGAACTAGTTAAACCTAACTAACCTAAGGACATCACACCCACCCATGCCCGAGGCAGGATTCGAACCTGCGACCGTAGCGGTCACGCGGCTCCAGACTGAAGCGCCTAGAACCGCTCGGCCACACCGGCTTTCTCTGTGACATGTCCAAAAGACAATAAGGAAAGAAGAAATGGGTATGTGAATGTGAGAAAAGAAAAACGACGTACTCCATATTAATTTACTCTCTAAAATGCGATATCCCTTGCGGCGAAACATTAGTCAATAAAGTGTAGCGGGACAAAACATGATTGAAAATACGTTCACTAAATAGAGATAAGAACATCTATGATTGACATGTCATCTAAAGTCGACGTACAATTTTGAAATGCCGGCCGCGGTGGCCGTGCGGTTCTAGGCGCTGCAGTCCGGAACGCGGGACCTTTGCCTTTGCCCGCGAATGGCAAAGGTCCCGAGTTCGAGTCTCGGTCCGGCACACAGTTTTACTCTGCCAGGAAGTATCATATCAGCGCACACTCCGCTGCAGAGTGAAAATCTCATTCTGGAAACATCCCCCAGGCTGTGGCTAAGCCATGTCTCCGCAATATCCTTTCTTTCAGGAGTGCTGGTTCTGCAAGGTTCGCAGGAGAGCTCCTGTAAAGTTTGGAAGGTAGGAGACGAGGCACTGGCAGAAGTCAAGCTCTGAGGACAGGGCGTGAGTCGTGCTTGGGTAGTTCAGTTGGTAGAGCACTTGCCCGCGAAAGGCAAGGGTCCCGAGTTCGAGTCTCGGTCCGGCACACAGTTTTAATCTGCCAGGAAGTTTCACAAGCTGTAACAATTCTTCTGTAACAGAAGTAGTGAAAGCGGATATTGCAGTTTTCAATTCATCGATGCACCCCAGAAGGAAAAGTTAGGTGGTGTTAGGTCAGGCGATCGTGGAGGCCAAACTCCGTATAAAATTAAGCGATCACCAAAAACATCAGCAAACAGTGACACTGAAACGCGAGCTGTTTAGATTAGATTAGATTTACTTTCATTCCAATTGATCCGTAGTGAGGGGGTCCTCCAGGATGTAGAACATGTCAGAAAAACAACAATACATGACTAGTATTTACAACTCAAACAAATAAGCTAATGTACCATTCCACAAGTGCCAAGTGGCATGGTCGCCATTTTTTAATGAACACCATATGAAAGAGTCATTTTACAAATACTAATGAACTGAATTTAAAATAAAAAAGTTTTTTTAATTTATTTATAAGGTAATAAACGTGTCATACAACTACTAAATACTTATTTACAATGAACACATTACTGCACTGAAATGGTGCAGAAGTTGGATTGTACTTACACACACACACACACACACACACACACACACACACATGTATGCACGGTTGGACCATCTTGTCGAAAATAACCGTTCAGTATTTCACTTAACACAAGTTCTCCTATGAATGGGTCCAGAATATCACTGCAGTATCGTTGTGCGTTTAATGTTTCGTTGAAAAATATGGGTCCCACAATCCGACGTCTAGAAATTGCAATCCAAACTCCTATTTTGACAGAATGAAGTGGTTCCTCATGAATACACAATGGATTTGCAGTACTCCACATACGAAAATTTTGCGAGTTCATGTACCCGGATAAACGAAACCACGCCTCATCAGTGAAAAACGTTTCATTAAGAATTTCCGTTCCATTTTGTCGCGCGAAATTTTTGAACCATTAACAATAATGCAGTCTCTTGCCATGGTCAGTATTTTTCAGTTCTTGCACGACAGAAATGATACAAGATTTGCGCTGGAAATCATTAAAAGAAAGGCGTTTTTCGTTGCGACGGAATCTTCTCACGAAATTCCAATCACCAACTTTCTCTTCCGAATGCGAAAATATTTTATTGACACCGACCTACATAGGGGAGAACGATCAGGGAAATCAGAGCTCGTACGGAAAGATATAGGTGTTCATTCTTTCCGCGCTCTATACGAGATTGGAATAATTGAGAATTGTGAAGGTCGTTCGATGAACCCTTTGCCAGGCACTTAAATGTGATTTGCAGAGCGTCCATGTAGATGTAGTCTGTCACTTTGTATGGGAAAAGTTCTAATTTTTTCCTTACAGCTGTGTGGGCCGTTCCGACACTTACATCGATTTCCTGGGCGAGTTTTCTTACTGACTTGTTCGGACTCGTGGGCATTTTATCGGAAATATCGAGTAGTTTATCCTCAGACAAAACGCTAGGACGACCACTTCTCGGTGCATCTGTCACTGAACCCGTACTTCGAAATTTGTTGACCAAATCTCGCGATGTGGGAAAACTGAATTAAATGTTTGACGAACTGAAACTGTGTATTTGCCGCCAGCTTTTGAACACTTGTTCGACCAAAAACACACATTCTTCAATGGTTAGCATTTTAAGTGACAAAAACGAAACAAACTAACAAAGGAACTAAACTTAAACGCTCACGTCAACACTTAACGACACACACCAACGATGCTACTGACGCTGGCTGAGATAAACGAAACAGTGGAATGTTGGGAGAGTCCACTTCAAGGTAACTGAGTCAGGCTGGCGAACAGTCACACGGCTAACGACCATACGGCACTGCGGAGAGACTTTTTGAACACCCCTTATTTTGTTAGCACCCACCTGCATAGGCGAGAAACGATCATCAGAGTAAAATAAGAGAAATCAGAGCCGTCATGGGAAAAAATTTAAGGATTCGTTTTCCCCTGTTGCTATTCCAGCGTGGGGCGGTAGAGAAATACACTCCTGGAAATTGAAATAAGAACACCGTGAATTCATTGTCCCAGGAAGGGGAAACTTTATTGACACATTCCTGGGGTCAGATACATCACATGATGACACTGACAGAACCACAGGCACATAGCCACAGGCAACAGAGCATGCACAATGTCGGCACTAGTACAGTGTATATCCACCTTTCGCAGCAATGCAGGCTGCTATTCTCCCATGGAGACGATCGTAGAGATGCTGGATGTAGTCCTGTGGAACGGCTTGCCATGCCATTTCCACCTGGCGCCTCAGTTGGACCAGCGTTCGTGCTGGACGTGCAGACCGCGTGAGACGACGCTTCATCCAGTCCCAAACATGCTCAATGGGGGACAGATCCGGAGATCTTGCTGGCCAGGGTAGTTGACTTACACCTTCTAGAGCACGTTGGGTGGCACGGGATACATGCAGACGTGCATTGTCCTGTTGGAACAGCAAGTTCCCTTGCCGGTCTAGGAATGGTAGAACGATGGGTTCGATGACGGTTTGGATGTACCGTGCACTATTCAGTGTCCCCTCGACGATCACCGGTGGTGTACGGCCAGTGTAGGAGATCGCTCCCCACACCATGATGCCGGGTGTTGGCCCTGTGTGCCTCCGTCGTATGCAGTCCTGATTGTGGCGCTCACCTGCACGGTGCCAAACACGCATACGACCATCATTGGCACCAAGGCAGAAGCGACTCTCATCGCTGAAGACGACACGTCTCCATTCGTCCCTCCATTCACGCCTGTCGCGACACCACTGGAGGCGGGCTGCACGATGTTGGGGCGTGAGCGGAAGACGGCGTAACGGTGTGCGGGACCGTAGCCCAGCTTCATGGAGACGGTTGCGAATGGTCCTCGCCGATACCCCAGGAGCAACAATGTCCCTAATTTGCTGGGAAGTGGCGGTGCGGTCCCCTACGGCACTGCGTAGGATCCTACGGTCTTGGCGTGTATCCGTGCGTCGCTGCGGTCCGGTCCCAGGTCGACGGGCACGTGCACCTTCCGCCGACCACTGGTGGCAACATCGATGTACTGTGGAGACCTCACGCCCCACGTGTTGAGCAATTCGGCGGTACGTCCACCCGGCCTCCCGCATGCCCACTATACGCCCTCGCTCAAAGTCCGTCAACTGCACATACGGTTCACGTCCACGCTGTCGCGGCATTCTACCAGTGTTAAAGACTGCGATGGAGCTCCGTATGCCACGGCAAACTGGCTGACACTGACGGCGGCGGTGCACAAATGCTGCGCAGCTAGCGCCATTCGACGGCCAACACCGCGGTTCCTGGTGTGTCCGCTGCGCCGTGCGTGTGATCATTGCTTGTACAGCCCTCTCGCAGTGTCCGGAGCCGGAGCAAGTATGGTGGGTCTGACACACCGGTGTCAACGTGTTCTTTTTTCCATTTCCAGGAGTGTAGAAAATGGCTCTGAGCACTACGCGACTTAACTTCTGAGGTAATCAGTCGCCTAGAACTTAGTACAAACTAAACCTAACTAACCTAAGGAAATCACACACAATCATGCCCGAGGCAGGATTCGAACCTGCGACCGTAGCGGTCGCTCGGCTCCAGACTGTAACGCCTAGAACCTCACGGCCACTCCGGGCGGCAGGAGAAATAGAGTGAACCCTCTGTCAGGCACTTAATTATGAATTGCAGAGTAATCTTGTAGATGCAGATGTAGTGTGTCTTTTCCCCAATTACGCATGTACTTTTTTTCACAATGAGTACCCTCAGATTTTGTGTGTGTGTGTGTGTGTGTGTGTGTGTGTGTGTGTGTGTGTTTGTTTTGGGCAGCGAAGAAAATGTGTGTGTGTGTGCATTTTTTCTTTGGGCAGCAAAGGACATACGGTTACAAAAGTGCCATATTAGCATAGCTGCAATTTCCACTGTACAACAATAAACGGAGTTCTACGTAAAAACGTACTATGTGAAATAAACGTAAATTAGTTACAAACTAGAGCGTGCACATACTTGATTGGACATGTAAACGTCGTTACAGATTTCCGGATTTAGGTTATGACGTATTCGATATGACTGCCATCATTGGCGATGATGTAGTACAGACGACTAACGAAATTCTGCACGACCCGCTGAAGTGTCGGGACATCGATGCTGTCGATGACTTACAGGATGGCTGTTTTCAACTCTGCAATGGTTTTGGGGTTATTGCTGTACACCTTGTCTTTAAATATAGCCCCCACAAAAAGGAATCACATGTGTTCAGATAAGGAGAATATGGCGGCAAATCGAGATCCATGTCAGTGGCCTCTGGGTACCCCAGAGCCACAATGCGATACGTAAATTGCTCTTCCAGCACACAGATGGGGTCGAGGTCCGTCTTGTGTGAACCTCATCTTGCCGAAATCAGGGTTATTGTTGATAATGGAGATGAAATCGTCTTCCAAAACCTTCTCGTACCATTCGCAATTTATCGTACCATTGAGAATATCGCGCCGATTATTCCGTCACTGGACACTGCACACCACGCAGTCGCCCGTTGAGGGTGAAGAGACTTCTCGATCGCGAAATGCGGATGCTCAGTCCTCCAAATGCGCTAATTTTTATTACTGGTGAACCCATCCAAATAAAAGTGCGCTTCATCGCTCAACCGAACCATACATGCGCATACAACACTACTGGCCAATAAAATTGCTCCACCAAGAAATAATGCAGATGATAAACGTGTAATCATTGGACAAATATATTATACGAGAACTGACATGTGATTACATTTTCACGCAATTTGGGTGCATAGATCCTGAGAAATCAGTACCCAGAATAACCACCTCAGGCCGGAATAACAGCCTTGATACGCCTGGGCATTGAATCAAGCAGAGCCCGGATGGCGTGTACAGGCACAGCTGCCCATTCAGCTTCAACACGATACCACAGTTCATCGAGAGTAGTGACTGGCGTATTGTGACGAGCCAGTAGCTCGGTCACCATTGACCTGACGTTTTCAATTGGTGAGAGATCTGGAGAATGTGCTGGCCAGGGCAGCAGTCGAACATTTTCTGTATCCAGAAAGGCCCGTACAGGACCTGCAACATGCGGTCGTGCATTATCCTGCTGAAATGTAGCGTTTCGGAGGGATAGAATGAAGGGTAGAGCCACGGGTCGTAACACAACTGAAATGTAACGTCCACTGTTGAAAGTGCCGTCAATGCGAACAAGAGGTTACCGAGACGTATAACCAATGGCACCCCATACCATCACGCCGGGTGATACGCCAATATGGCGATGACGAATACACGCTTCCAATGTGCGTTCACCGCGATGTCGCCAAACACGGATGCGACCATCATGATGCTTTAAACAGAACCTGGATTCATCCGAAAAAATGTTTTGCCGTTCGTGCACCCAGGTTCGTCGTAGAGTACACCATCGCAGGCGCTCCTGTCTGTGATGCAGCGTCAAGGGCAACCGCAGCCACGGTCTCCGAGCTGATAGTCCGTGCTGCTGCAAACGTCGTCGAACTGTTGGTGCAGATGGTTGTTGTTTTGCCAACGTCTCCATCTGTTGACTCGGGGATCGAGACGTGGCTGCACGATCCTTTACAGCCGTGCGGATAAGATGCCTGTCATCTCGACTGCTAGTGATACGAGGCCGTTGGGACCCAGCACGGCGTTCCGTATTACCCTCCTGAACCCACCGATTCCATATTCTGCTAGCAGTCACTGGATCTCGACCAACGCGAGCAGCAATGTCGCGATACGATAAACCACAATCGCGATAGGCTACAATCCGACCTTTATCAAAGTCGGAAACGTGATGGTACGCATTTCTGCTCCTTACACGAGGCATCACAACAACGTTTCACCAGGCAACGCCGGTCAACTGCTGTTTGTGTATGAGAAATCGGTTGGAAACTTTCGTCATGTCAGCACGTTGTAGGTGTCGCCACCGGTGCCAACCTTGTGTGAATGCTCTGAAAAGCTAATAATTTGCATATCACAGTATCTTCTTCCTGTCGGTTAAATTTCGCGTCTGTAGCACGTCTTCGTGGTGTAGGAATTTTAATGGCCAGTAGTGTATAACGTAGAATAGTGCGATTTTGCCACAGTCGGTGTGGTGGACGGCGTGTAGACTTCGGAGTTGCCTGCGGTGAGCAGTCAGACTAGCAGTGTAAATGGGTGTACTGGCCGCGTTTGCGGTCGCGGGGTCATCAGCCGGAGTCATTAATCATCGTGGCGCAGCCGCACCCAGCTGCCAACTGCCAGCTCCGCCGAGTCACTCACCTCCGAGTCTCAAAGTGACGCCCACTCAAGCCATAGGCCCGCGCGTAAAAGGCGGGTGACCTACGAGGTCACTTCAAAAAAAACTCCAGGACGTTCATGACGTCACGTCAATGGTGTGTCGGAGCGGAATGCGGGTGGCACCCCTGCACACGCCTGAGTTGAAACTGTAACTGCCGGAAGTTTCCCCACCATGACTTACGGTTGCACATCATGGGGAACAGCTAGCAAAACCAAAAGGTATGAATTGCAGCCAATGCAGAACAAAGTCCTTCGATGGATCCTAGACGCTCCCCTCTGGACCAAAATTACAACCCTCTGTGCAGCGGATAGGCAGTTTGTGCAGGGAGTGGCAACTGACCCTTAACATACACAAATGTAATGTATTGCGAATACATTGAAAGAAGGATCCTTTATTGTATGATTATATGATAGCGGAACAAACAGTGGTAGCAGTTACTTCTGTAAAATATCTGGGAGTATGCATGCGGAACGATTTGAAGTGTAACGATCATATAAAATTAATTGTCGGTAAGGCGGGTGCCAGGTTGAGATTCACTGGGAGAGTGCTTAGAAAATGTAGTCCATCAACAAAGGAGGTGGCTTACAAAACACTCGTTCGACCTATACTTGAGTATTGCTCATCAATGTGGGATCCGTACCAGGTCGGGTTGACGGAGGAGATAGAGAAGATACAAAGAAGAGCGGCGCGTTTCGTCACAGGGTTATTTGGTAAGCGTGATAGCGTTACGGAGATGTTTAACAAACTCGAGTGGCAGACTCTGCAAGAGAGGCGCTCTGCATCGCGGTGTAGCTTGCTCGCCAGGTTTCGAGAGGGTGCGTTTCTGGATGACGTATCGAATATGTTGCTTCCGCCTACTTATTCGTCGCGAGGAGATCACGAGTGTAAAATTAGAGCGATTGGAGCGCGCACGGAGGCTTTCAGACAGTCGTTCTTCCCGCGAACCATACGCGACTGGAACAGGAAAGGGGGTTTGACAGTGGCACGTAAAGTGCCCTCCGCCACACACCGTTCGGTGGCTTGCGGATTATAAATGTAGATGCCCTGGAGATGGACACTGTCGAAACAACAATAAAAAAGTTAGCCACAACTGTCTATAAAAAGCTAGATATATACAGAGACAACAGCAGATACCTACACAACATCGGGACAATCCAACCAAGAACAAGGCACAAACAAAGAGTTCCATGAAGCATCATAGAGCCAGCAATCTAGATTCGTGCACACCATCAGAAGAAACCTCACTCCCTTAGAAAATCACCATCTAGGATAGGCTAAGTACTACGCCATACTAGTTCAGTAGAATGTAAAACAAATTCATGGTGATAAACCAATTGGAATAGACATCTTCCAACTTTTGTAGTCCTGTCTTCCTCATACCAAAATATACACATACATAGATACACACACACATACGCATAAGCAGAACCAAATATAACACACAGCACAAAAATATTCTATCACACCAAAACACACCCACACACCCATACTAACGCACACACAAATGCATACACGAACAGATCACAGATACTTCAGTAATTACACTCGAAAGTTTTGCAATAACATTCGATCTTTTGCAAAGCATGTGACAGTCGGCAACAGAAACCAAAATATTACATTGAAACAAGCGTTCAGTTCATAGTGCTGTGGAATGTGGGGGAAAAACCGCAAATTGGCATTCATAAGAAGAAGAACAACGCTAAAAATACAACAGGAGCGTAATATGTAAGAAATTGTTCACGTAACCTGTAAGTACAATTCAAAACATTACTGCTTAATAGGAAATACCAACCACCAGAACTGTTTATAACCTATAGGTACAGTGACAAAAATGTAAATTAAATAGCTAACATATGTACACATTGGTTCAAATGGCTCTGAGCACTATGGGACGTAACATCTGTGGTCATCAGTCCCCTAGAACTTAGAACTACTTGAACCTAACTAACCTAAGGAAATCACACAACACCCATATGTACATATTCCAGGCCACTGATGATGCCTTACAGAAAGCAAAGGCGAAACGCGTATGACACTAAAATTGTGTCTTATTCAGTTGCTGTCAGACGGGCCATAAGTAAAAATAGGCTTACTAAAAACCATATCAGATCAGTAACATGTAGGATAAATTCATGGCAGGTCGAAAAACCAATTGGAATAGGCTAACCAAAACCCGTATTAGATCAGTGAGATGTAAGATAAATTTCATGGTGTACCAAGTAGAATAGGCTAACCAGAAACAATGTTAGATCAGTAAGATGTAGGATAAATGTGCAGTCAAGTAAAATAGGCTATCCACAAACATAGAAGTTTAGGACCTCTAAATAAGTAATCTTAACAAACCAAGACAGCTTAGGAATATATAGAAGAGGAGAAGAAGTAAATCACTCCATACGCAGAATCAGGAGCATTTCAAAGAAAAGATGTAGGATAAATTCATGGCATGGCGAAAAACCAATTAGAATAGGCTAACCAAAACCCATATTAGATCAGTGAGATGTAGGACAAATTTCATGGTGTACCAAGTAGAATAGGCTAACCAAAAACCATGTTAGATCAGTAAGATGTAGGATAAATTCATGGTGTGCAGTCAAGTAAAATAGGCTATCCACAAATATAGAAGTTTAGGACCTCTAAATAGGTAATATTAACAAACCAAGACCGCATAGAAATATATAGAAGAGGAGAAGAAGTAAATCACTCCATATGCAGAATGAGGAGCATTTCAAAGAAAAGATGTAGGCTAAATTCATGGCATGGCGAAAAACCAATTAGAATAGGCTAACCAAAACCCATATTAGATCAGTGAGATGTAGGACAAATTTCATGGTGTACCAAGTAGAATAGGCTAACCAAAAACCATGTTAGATCAGTAAGATGTAGGATAAATTCATGGTGTGCAGTCAAGTAAAATAGGCTATCCACAAACATAGAAGTTTAGGACCTCTAAATAAGTAATCTTAACAAACCAAGACAGCATAGAAATATATAGAAGAGGAGAAGAAGTAAATCACTCCATATGCAGAGTCAGGAGCATTTCAAAGAAAAGATGTAGGCTAAATTCATGGCATGGCGAAAAACCAATTAGAATAGGCTAACCAAAACCCATATTAGATCAGTGAGATGTGGGACTAATTTCATGATGTACCAAGTAGAATAGGCTAACCAAAAACCATGTTAGATCAGTAAGATGTAGGATAAATTCATGGTGTGCAGTCAAGTAAAATAGGCTATCCACAAACATAGAAGTTTAGGACCTCTAAATAAGTAATCTTAACAAACCAAGACAGCATAGAAATATATAGAAGAGGAGAAGAAGTAAATCACTCCATATGCAGAGTCAGGAGCATTTCAAAGAAAAGATGTAGGCTAAATTCATGGCATGGCGAAAAACCAATTAGAATAGGCTAACCAAAACCCATATTAGATCAGTGAGATGTAGGACAAATTTCATGGTGTACCAAGTAGAATAGGCTAACCAAAAACCATGTTAGATCAGTAAGATGTAGGATAAATTCATGGTGTGCAGTCAAGTAAAATAGGCTATCCACAAATATAGAAGTTTAGGACCTCTAAATAGGTAATATTAACAAACCAAGACCGCATAGAAATATATAGAAGAGGAGAAGAAGTAAATCACTCCATATGCAGAATGAGGAGCATTTCAAAGAAAAGATGTAGGCTAAATTCATGGCATGGCGAAAAACCAATTAGAATAGGCTAACCAAAACCCATATTAGATCAGTGAGATGTAGGACAAATTTCATGGTGTACCAAGTAGAATAGGCTAACCAAAAACCATGTTAGATCAGTAAGATGTAGGATAAATTCATGGTGTGCAGTCAAGTAAAATAGGCTATCCACAAATATAGAAGTTTAGGACCTCTAAATAGGTAATATTAACAAACCAAGACCGCATAGAAATATATAGAAGAGGAGAAGAAGTAAATCACTCCATATGCAGAATCAGGAGCATTTCAAAGAAAAGATGTAGGCTAAATTCATGGCATGGCGAAAAACCAATTAGAATAGGCTAACCAAAACCCATATTAGATCAGTGAGATGTAGGACAAATTTCATGGTGTACCAAGTAGAATAGGCTAACCAAAAACCATGTTAGATCAGTAAGATGTAGGATAAATTCATGGTGTGCAGTCAAGTAAAATAGGCTATCCACAAATATAGAAGTTTAGGACCTCTAAATAGGTAATATTAACAAACAAAGACCGCATAGAAATATATAGAAGAGGAGAAGAAGTAAATCACTCCATATGCAGAATCAGGAGCATTTCAAAGAAAAGATGTAGGCTAAATTCATGGCATGGCGAAAAACCAATTAGAATAGGCTAACCAAAACCCATATTAGATCAGTGAGATGTAGGACAAATTTCATGGTGTACCAAGTAGAATAGGCTAACCAAAAACCATGTTAGATCAGTAAGATGTAGGATAAATTCATGGTGTGCAGTCAAGTAAAATAGGCTATCCACAAATATAGAAGTTTAGGACCTCTAAATAGGTAATATTAACAAACCAAGACCGCATAGAAATATATAGAAGAGGAGAAGAAGTAAATCACTCCATATGCAGAATCAGGAGCATTTCAAAGAAAAGATGTAGGCTAAATTCATGGCATGGCGAAAAACCAATTAGAATAGGCTAACCAAAACCCATATTAGATCAGTGAGATGTAGGACAAATTTCATGGTGTACCAAGTAGAATAGGCTAACCAAAAACCATGTTAGATTAGTAAGATGTAGGATAAATTCATGGTGTGCAGTCAAGTAAAATAGGCTATCCACAAATATAGAAGTTTAGGACCTCTAAATAGGTAATATTAACAAACCAAGACCGCATAGAAATATATAGAAGAGGAGAAGAAGTAAATCACTCCATATGCAGAATGAGGAGCATTTCAAAGAAAAGATGTAGGCTAAATTCATGGCATGGCGAAAAACCAATTAGAATAGGCTAACCAAAACCCATATTAGATCAGTGAGATGTGGGACTAATTTCATGATGTACCAAGTAGAATAGGCTAACCAAAAACCGTGTTAGATCAGTAAGATGTAGGATAAATTCATGGTGTGCAGTCAAGTAAAATAGGCTATCCACAAATATAGAAGTTTAGGACCTCTAAATAGGTAGTATTAACAAACCAAGACAGCATAGGAATATATAGAAGAGGAGAAGCAGTAAATCACTCCATATGCAGAATCAGGAGCATTTCAAAGAAAAGATGTAGGCTAAATTCATGGCATGGCGAAAAACCAATTATAATAGGCTAACCAAAACCCATATTAGATCAGTGAGATGTGGGACTGATTTCATGATGTACCAAGTAGAATAGGCTAACCAAAAACCGTGTTAGATCAGTAAGATGTAGGATAAATGTGCAGTCAAGTAAAATAGGCTACCCACAAACATAGAAGTTTAGGACCTCTAAATAAGTAATCTTAACAAACCAAGACAGTTTAGGAATACTGACCTAGTGACAACAACGCTAGAAAACGCATAAGGGAAAAAAAACAAAAGCCTCAACCCGATGAGGCACAGAACCCCACCAACGGCGGCGCATTGGCGAACTTCTGAGTTAGAAAGGTCACTATCCTGTCCCCAAAAGTTAGAATAAACGGTGCCACCACAGTCAAACTAAAAACACCACACCAAAACACATCAAACCGGGGAAGCCGGTGGGACTGATCTTCAACAATGTTACACACACAAAAAAAAGTTTCATTGTCGTATGTCTGCCAGTTATTGTTCAGTGCTGTGTTTAGTATAACGTTGTGCCGCACAGTTTGCGAATTTCGAGAAGGCGGAATTAGAGGAGCAACGCATCTGCATTAAATTTTCCGTGAAACTCGAGAAAGCCTTCACAGAGGCACACCAAATGGTGCAGGAAGTCTACGGTGATGAGTGATCACGCCCTACTCGGTGTTACAAATGGTTCACACGGTTTAAAAATGGCCGGACGGAAGTTAAAGATGACCCTCGATCAGCCGGCCGCTGTGACCGAGCGGTTCTATGCGCTTCAGTTCGGAACCGGGTTGCTGCTATGGTCGCACGTTCGGATCCTGCCTCGGGCATGGACGTGTGTGATGTCCTTAGGTTAGTTAGGTTTAAGTGGTTCTAAGTTCTAGGGGACTGATGACCACAGATGTTAAGTCCCATAGTGCTCAGAGCCATTTGAACCATTTTCAGTTCTAGGGGACTGATGACCTCAGAAGTTAAGTCCCGTGGTGCTCAGAGCCATTTGAACCATTTTTAGAAAATGGTTCAAATGGCTCTGAGCACTATGGGACCTAACATCTGTGGCCATCAGTCCCCTAGAACTTAGAACTACTTAAACCTAACTAACCTAAGGACATCACACACATCCATGCCCGAGGCAGGATTCGAACCTGCGACCGTAGCAGTCGCGCGGTTCCGGACTGAGCACCTAGAACCGCTTGACCACCGCGGCCGGCGAACCATTTTTAGAATCATGACTGGTGGTCAGACTGGTGGTCAGACTTGGGTCTGCGGTTATCGTGTTGGAACCAAGGTCTTTACATTGGGTCGGGAAAGGTTGTCCTAGTGAGACCAAAATAAAGCTCGTGAGGTCAGGTCAAATGTCAAAGCCATGCAAATTTATTTATTTATTTATTTATTTATTTTTTTTTTGTAGGCCTAGTTCATCATCGTATCACAGGGACAAATTGTTAATCGCTAGTACTGTCGGGAGACCGGCGAGAAAATGTGAGGAAGAAACGGCCTGAAATGTGGCGAGACAATTGATGGATCTTCCATCGCGATAACGCACCCGCTGATTCATCCCTGTTGGTGCGTTACTGTTCCACAAGAAACGAAATCACTGTGCTGCCTCATGCCCCATACTCTCCAGACATGGCACCTGTGGACATGTATTTAATTCCAAAGTTGAAAACCCCGTTGAAGGGACGAAGATTTGCGACAGACGAGATAATAGGAAATTCGCAGACAGTGCTTCGCGCGATCCAGCAAGAGGCGTGCGTAGACTGCTTCCGGAAATGGAAACGGCGTTGGTAGCGGTGTATCAATTGTGGAGGAGAGTATTTCGGAGACAACGCACAATAAGTAAAAAGGTAAGGGTAGAAAAAAAAATGTTGTGGACGAAATTCTGGAATATTTTGAACAGACGTCGAACACCGTGCCACTGTTGGAAAATACTACGGCTGGCCGTTGTGGCCGAGCTGTTATAGGCGCTTCAGTCCGGAACCGCGCTGCTGCTACGGTCGCAGGTTCGAATCCTGCCTCGGGCATGGACGTGTGTGATGTCCTTAGGTTAGTTAGGTTTAACTAGTTCTAAATTCTAGGAGACTGATGACCTCAGATGTCCCATAGTGCCTAGAGCCATTTCAACCATTTTCAAAATACTACTAGAGCCGTCCTCAGTCCCGGCGAGGCAACTGACGGTCAGGGGGTGCTGTACGAGTTTCGTGACGTCACATCGTGTTATTTCACGTTGAGGAGCATTGCCTCGCGTAAAACACAAAATAAGTCCTACGATGTCACGGGAACGGCCCGCGGAAAGTTGAACCAATAAGAAACGAGAACGCCCTCGACGTCTGAAGCAAAACTTGCGAGACGCCACATTGTATATGTTTTTTTCAGTCGAAGCCTCTTATTTTGTGGTTTTTGTATTATACCTTACAACCTACGGGTATGAACTGTTTCAAAGCACCAACACATGGACCAGCTCTCGAAAGCGTGTCGTTATTGGTACAGCTTCTGTACTAAAATTACTGGGAACATCATATTGGAGGTTAGAGAATTTTCGTATTTAGTTATCTTAAAGTATTATGAAAGTTAACCATTTTCAGGCAATGGCATGTTGAAGATTCATCAAAAAACGCGACGTCGTTGGTAGAATTTGTTATAAGTGAATGTCAGTTAATAAGCTGTCGGCGATGAAAGCTTTCTTCTACATCTGTATCAACCTGGATACTGTGCAAATCACACTTAGGTGCCTGGCAGAAGGTGGATTCTGTTTTTCTGGGTTAGTTTTAAAAGAGTTTTAATTTGATATATCACCTGCGGTTCAACGGCCGTCTTGTGATTTTTTAACACATTTATGATTGATAGACATTGCATTAATTATGCTGATTAAAATAAAGATATAGAGGAAAGACGTAATCATTCTCCTCCATTGTATCTGTAATTGCATGGCTGATGTATGACTGTTATCTTGGAGACTTCTGATGATAAATAGAAGTGATTAACCTGGAATCGTCCTGTGAGAAATTGTACAGCAAGTTTTATCAAGTGGCCTATGTGACAGGTCGTGTGTGTATTTAACATCCCATTAATCATATTTTATTGACGTTATCTTACTTGCACGTACTGTCATAAAATACACTACTGGCCACTAAAATTGCTACACCAAGAAGAAATGCAGATGATAAACGGGTATTCATTGGACAAATATATTATACTAGAACTGACATGTGATTACATTTTCACGCAATTTGGGTGCATAGATCCTGAGAAATCAGTACCTAGAACAACCACCTCTGGCCGTAATAACGGCCTCGATACGCCTGGGCATTGAGTGAAACAGAGCTCGGATGGCGTGTACAGGTACAGCTGCCCATGCAGCTTCAACACGATACCACAGTTCATCAAGAGTAGTGACTGGCGTATTGTGACGGGCCAGTTGCTCGGCCACCATTGACCAGACGTTTTCAATTGGTGAGAGATCTGGAGAATGTGCTGGCCAGGGCAACAGTCTTAACATTTTCTGTATCCAGAAAGGCCCGTACAGGACCTGCAATATGTGGTCGTGCATTATCCTGCTGAAATGTAGGGTTTCGCAGGGATCGATGAAGGGTAGAGACACGGGTCGTAACACATCTGAAATGTAACGTCCACTGTCAAAAGAGCCGTCAATGCGAATAAGAGGTGACCGAGACGTGTAACCAATGGCACCCCATACCGTCACGCCGAGTGATACGCCAGTATGGCGATGACGTACACACGCTTGCAATGTGCGTTTCGCGATGTCGCCAAACACAGATGCGACCATCGTGATGCTAAAAACAGAACCTGGATATCCGAAAAAATGACGTTTTGCCATTCGTGCACCCAGGTTCGTCGTCGAGTACACCATCGCAGATGCTCTGAGATGCAGCGTCAAGGGTAACCGCAGCCACGGTCCCCGAGCTGATTGTCCGTGCTGCTGCAAACGTCGTCGAACTGTTCGTGCAGATGGTTGTTGTCTTGCAAACGTCCACATCTGTTGACTCAGCGGCCGAGACGTGGCTGCACGATCCGTTACAGCCATGCGGATAAGATGCTTGTCATCTTGACTGCTAGTGATACGAGGCCGTTGGGATCCAGCACGGCGTTCCGTATTATCCTCCTGAACCCACCGATTCCATATTCTGCTAACAGTCATTGGATCTCGACCAATGAGAGCAGCAATGTCGTGATACGATAAACCGCAATCGCGATAGGCTACAATCCGACCTTTATCAAAGTCGGAGACATGATGGTACGCATTTCTCCTCACTACACGAGGCATCACAAGAACGTTTCACCAGGTAACGACGGTCAACTGCTGTTTGTGTATGAGAAATCGGTTGTAAACTTTCTTCATGTCAGCACGTTGTAGTGTCGCCACCGGCGCCAACCTTGTGTGAATGCTCTGGAAAGCTAATCAATTGCATATCACAGCATCTTTTTCCTGTCGGTTAAATTTCGCGTCTGTAGCACTTCATCTCGGTGGTGTAGCAATTTTAATGGCCAGTAGTGTACTTGGAATAGTTCGCATATATGACTGGAGACATGAGGAACTATGTGAGATGTAGCAGTGTGAAACAATGAATGACGTGAATGCTCCCAAGGACTGTCTTAGGTTTGCACTTGTCACAGGAGGCGGTGGGCGATGGAGGAGTACCGAGACGAAACGGCGTGCGGATTACTGCCACGCGAAGTAGCAACAACTCACTGCGACGGTATGAGAGAGTTGTGTATGGTGATTTTTTGCGGCGGCCGGGACAAAGAGAAGAGCGGCTAGTCTAGCCTAGACGGGTTGTCGGCTATTAGCGGTTGCGCCATAGCTGGCGGGCCGTCTGGCTGGTGTCTAGGAATCTCTCTCTCTCTCTCTCTCTCTCTCTCTCTCTCTCTCTCTCTCTCTCTCTATCTCGAGGAGGGCGTTGCTAGGCGAACGCTTCAAGGGCAGCAGTCGCAGGGGGAAGTGCTGAAGCCAGAAGACAAAAGACCGCGGAAGACTGAAAGCGGCTCTGGAGGCACTGCGCTCCGTACACACACACACACACACACACACACACACACACAGGCGCTCGCGCGCTATATCATTGTTTTCTGGCGCTGATGATAAAACATTATACGGAGTTTCCAGAATGAGAATTTCACTCTGCAGCGGAATGTGCGCTGATATGAAACTTCCTGGCAGATTAAAACTGTGTGCCGGACCGAGACTCGAACTCGGGACCTTTGCTTTTCACGAGCAAGTGCTCTACCATCTGAGCCACCCAAGCACGACTCACGCCCCCTCCTCACAGCTTTACTTCTGCCAGTACCGCGTCTCCTACCTTCCAAACTTTACAGAAGCTCTCCTGCGAACCTTGCAGAACTAACCCCCCTGAAAGAAAGGATATTGCGGAGACATGGCATAGCCACAACCTGGGGGATGTTTCCAGAATGAGGTTTTCACTCTGCAGCGGAGTGTGCGCTGATATGAAACTCCTGGCAGATTAAAACTGTGTGCCGGACCGAGACTCGAACTCGGGACCTTTGCTTTTCACGAGCAAGTGCTCTACCATCTGAGCTACCCAAGCACGACTCACGGCCCCTCCTCACAGCTTTACTTCTGCCAGTACCTCGTCTCCTACCTTCCAAACTTTACAGAAGCTCTCCTGCGAACCTTGCAGAACTAGCACTCCTGAAAGAAAGGATATTGCGGAGACATGGCATAGCCACAACCTGGGGGATGTTTCCAGAATGAGGTTTTCACTCTGCAGCGGAGTGTGCGCTGATATGAAACTCCTGGCAGATTAAAACTGTGTGCCGGACCGAGACTGGAACTCGGGATCTTTGCTTTTCACGAGCAAGTGCTCTACCATCTGAGCTACCCAAGCACGACTCAAGCCCGGTGCTCACAGCTTTACTTCTGCCAGTACCTCGTCTCCTACTTTCCAAACTTTACAGAAGCTCTCCTGCGAACCTTGCAGAACTAGCACTCCTGAAAGAAAGGATATTGCAGAGACATGGCATAGCCACAACCTGGGGGATGTTTCCAGAATGAGGTTTTCACTCTGCAGCGGAATGTGCGCTGATATGAAACTTCCTGGCAGATTAAAACTGTGCGCCGGACCGAGACTCGAACTCGGGACCTTTGCCTTTCACGAGCAAGTGCTCTACCATCTGAGCCACCCAAGCACGACTCACGGCCCCTCCTCACAGCTTTACTTCTGCCAGTACCCCGTCTCCTACCTTCCAAACTTTACAGAAGCTCTCCTGCGAACCTTGCAGAACTAGCACTCCTGAAAGAAAGGATATTGCGGAGACATGGCTTAGCCACAACCTGGGGGATGTTTCCAGAATGAGGTTTTCACTCTGCAGCGGAGTGTGCGCTGATACGAAACTTCCTGGCAGATGAAAACTGGCAGAAGTAAAGCTGTGAGGACGGGGCGTGAATCCTGCTTGGGTAGCTCAGATGGTGCCGGGACGGTAGCTCTGGGTGTTCGGTCAGAGCGCTGGTTGGCCTCTGTAATATAAAAACTGTGTGGAAGGATCAACAAACGAACTTTAACGGATGTCATGTGAAGTCCGCAGCGACCAAACACAACGATAAAAAAATAAATAAATAAAAAAGATGGTAGAGCACTTGCCCGCGAAAGGCAAAGGTCCCGAGTTCGAGTCTCGGTCCGGCAAACGGTTTTAATCTGCCAGGAAGTTTCATGTCAGCGCACACTCCGCTGCAGAGTGAAAATCTCATTCCAATATTGTCACTATTATTACTATCGGTGGCTGTGGTGTCAGACACAAAGCATTAAGAACCTGAAGTCTTCCAATTTCTGGTATTTCAGAAGTACAGCAATCGTGATTTAGGAACAGCACACATAGTGCACACATTTTAACTTGGTTGAATTTAAATTTATTGCAGTGTGCAGGTCAAGCAAGGGCCGGAATGGAGGGGAGTAATGCAGAGCTTGCATGTTTTATGCAAAGGGTCTACCCTCACTGTGAATAGTTAGCGTTCGTATCTGAGAGGAAGTTGTCGGTAGCACTTGTGGTACACCACGAACTCCTTCGTCATTCGTTCTAGCCGGCCGGTGTGACCGTGCGGTTCTAGGCGCTTCAGTCTGGAACCGCGCGACCGCTACGGTCGCAGGTTCTAATCCTGCCTCGGGAATGGATGTGCGTGATGTCCTTAGGTTAGTTAGGTTTAAGCAGTTCTGAGTGTAGGGGACTGATGACCTCAGATGTTAAGTCCCATAGTCCTCAGAGTCATTTGAACCATTCGTTCTAACACGCCCCCCCCCCTCCCCTCCTCCTCCCCACATACAAACTAAATAACATTCATCTTTTATAAAAATGTTCCGAGAAAAGTCAGTTTAGTTAGGTGCTAAGTTGGTGTAAATTTGGCACGGAGGGTGGGGGGGGGGGGGGCACTAGCTAACGTCTAATTGCAGTCGGGGGTAATAGTCTAAGAAAGTAATAAGTTTCCTTTAATTTACGTTGTTAACATTTGACGATGCCACTATGGCTGCAGTATGTAGTGGACTGGCAAGACAGCCAATCCACAATGGACGGGAGACCGAAAGGCACGCGTTTAAGCTCACACAGGATGGCGTGAGGTCTGGAAGAGGACAAGGTCTTTATAGTAGCAAGAAAAGTACGTAGCTGCTGGAATACTTAACTTTAATCCATAATTGGTGAACATCGGTCTGACTGTACATGCATCCCAAGATAAATAACAAATGATAATGGCGCCTTGCTAGGTCGTAGCAAATGACGTAGCTGAAGGCTATGCTAACTATCGTCTCGGCAAATGAGAGCGTAATTTGTCAGTGAACCATCGCTAGCAAAGTCGGCTGTACAGCTGGGGCGAGTGCTAGGGAGTCTCTCTAGACCTGCTGTGTGGCGGCGCTCGGTCTGCAATCACAGATAGTGGCGACACGCGGGTCCGACGTATACTAGCGGATCGCGGCCGATTTAAAGGCTATCACCTAGCAAGTGTGGTGTCTGGCGGTGACACCACACAGTACATTAGGACTTTGTTTTTATGAAACAGATACTGATGATGGTTATTAAAGACCGAAACCGGTAATCTGTTAACAAAAAGTTTGTGACCATATACGTAAATTAAAGGAAACATTACATATACGGGTCACTGTTTTTCCCCACGATGTCGCAGCTTGTGAGTCTAAGAAAGGTTGGTAATCACTGACCACAGGAAAGAAAAGTAGTATTGTGGGATGCACAACTCTTCCCCCCCCCCCCCCCCCCCCCCCCTCTCCGTCCCCACCGTTAATTTATCACAAGCTTTTTATGTCACCATCTTTTTCTCCGCACGTGGTATGCTCAGATTTCTTTTTTTTTTTCCCCTCCGAGGGGTAAGTAGCCACGCTGATTGTGTAGCTTCTATATTTTGTGCAGAGCCAATGCGGCGGTGCGTTTGACGTGTTTGCCTGTGTGTCCCCGGCAGGTGCTGCTGGACGGCGTGGGCGGTCTGCAGGCGGTGGCTTCGCTGCGCGACCACGCCGTGTACCGGGCGCTGAACGCGCGCAACCAGTTCCGCGCGCCCACCGAGTGGGGGCTCTGCCTGCGGCCCAGCTCCAGCTCCAGGGTGGGGGCGGGCGGGGGCGGCCCGGGGGCGCTCTTCTGCGTCGCCTGCGAGTCGGAGCGCGCCAGGCTGTGCTGGCTCACCGCCATGCGGCTTGCCAAGGTAGGCCAGCGCTGCCCATCTGACACACACAGAGATATGTACAGATGGAAGACAGGGTTCGACAGACGGAGAATAAAATTAGACGGGGGGGGGGGGGGGGAGGGGGAGTTAGAGAACGAGATGGACAGAGAGGGAGCGAGGGAGAGGGTTAGAAAGACAGTGAGAGAGAGAACGAGAGAGGGAGCGAGAGAGTTAGAAAGCGTGTGAGACAGACACAGAGAGAGTGTGTTACAAAGAGTGTGGCGGAAGGAGAGAGAGAGAGAGAGAGAGACACTTAGAAAGAGAGTGAGGGAGAGAGAGGGAATGTTAGAGTTAGAAAGAGAAAGAGAGAGAGAGAGAGAGAGTGTGTGTGTGTGTGTGTGTGTGTGAGAGAGAGAGAGAGAGAGAGAGAGAGAGAGAGAGAGAGAGAGAGAGAGATGGAATGTTAGAGTTAGACAGAGAGAGAGAGATAGTGTGTGTGAGGAGTTAGAGAACGAGATGTACAGAAAGGGAGGGACTGAGGGAGAGGGTTAGAAAGACAGTGAGAGAGAGCGATAGAGTTAGAAAGCGAGTGAAACAGACAGAGAGAGAGTGTTACAAAGAGTGTGACGGATGGAGGGAGAGAGAGACTTAGAGTGAGGGAGAGATAGGGAATGTTAGAGTTAGAAAGAGAGTGTGTGTGTGTGAGAGAGAGAGACAGAGACAGAGAGATGGAATGTTAGTAAGAAAGAGAAAGAGAGAGAGAGAGAGAGAGAGAGAGATAGATTCGAATGTGTGTGAGGAAGAGAGTGAGGGACAGGGAGAGAGAAAGTGAGTTAGAAAGAGGAAGTGTGTGTGTGTGTGTGTGTGTGTGTGTGTGTGTGTGAACGAGGGAGAGATAGGGAATGTTAGAAAGAGCATGAGAGAGAGAGACAGAGAGATGGAATGTTAGAGTTAGAGAAAGAGAGAGACAGAATTAGATTCAAGTGTGTGTGAGGATTTACACAGAGAACGAGATGGGCAGAGAGGGAGGGGATAAGAGGGAGCGAGGGAGAGGGTTAGAAAGATAGGAGAGAGAGAAAGAGAGAGATCGAGAGAGAGAGACAGACAGACGCAGAAAGAGAGTGTTACGAAGAGTGTGGTGGACGGAGAGAGAGAGAGAGAAAGAGAGTGAAAGAGAGATAGGGAATGTTAGAGCTAGAAAGAGAAAGTGAGTGAGTGAGAGAGAGAGAGAATGAGAGAGTTAGGAGACAGAGAAAAGGAGTGTGTATTGGGAAGATATAATAAGACTGTGTTACAAAGAGAAAGAAAGTAGGTCCGGAAGAGGAGAAAGTTACGAACAGGGAAAAATGTTTAGCACCAGAAAAAGCGAGCGTGTTAGACTTTCATACGTGTTCCAGTAGGTCCACCTGTTACTACCGTCACAAAATTTAAGTTTGTGTGAATAATGTTGTAATACACCGAACTTCGCTTTTCCTCCACTGCTATCTCTTCTCATTACGTCTTCGTCGTCTGCATGGCGAGTGGTTAAAATACTGTGTCCGTTCCGCCAATCCCTATCGAGTGGAAGCTAGTGCGAAGGACGTTACAGTCTGGAATGTGCGGAATCCTGCCTGCAGCTGTGGCGGTTACTTTTTCAGTGGAACCTATTGCCTCAAAAACTGACCAGAGTTGCGAATTTCGACCCAGTTTTATTTTTATCACTAGCTTTCTGCCCACGTCTCCGCTAGCGCACGCACGCTACATGTATTTTACGCATAAACACGGTTGTTTATCTTATTAAAGAGGCTTATTCGCCCAGATCGCACATAAAAAAACGATGATTATTAGATTTAGTGGAATTAAATCGACATCTTCAGATCATTTGTGTAGGAAATTTTTTACAAGGCCAATCCATTTCGTCGACTGTCCACTTTCAGTAGACATAAAAAAATATTCCGTAGTACTGTCTTTTCTCATCCATTAAGAGAATAGCTGTGTGAACAGTGCATAATAGTTACAAATAAAATATATGACATGTGCGTAGCCGAGCGGTCTAAGGCATGGACTGTGCGGCCGGTTCCGGCGGAGGTTCGAGTCCTCCCTCGGGCATGGGTGTGCGTGTTTGTCCTTAGGAAAATTTAGGTTAAGTAGTATGTAAGCTTAGGGACTGATGACCTTGGCGGTTAAGTCCCGTAAGATTTCACACACATTTGAACATTTTGACATGTGCGTAAAATGTTTCCATTTTGTGTCCTCCTTGACATCTGATCTTTTTGTGTCTTATGAGATATTTTTACACGTCATATGTATTTTATTTGTAACTATTGTGCACTGTTTGCACGCCTATTCTCTTATTGTGTGACGAGAGACGATACTACGGAATGTTGTCTCTGTTAGTTATGTCCAATTAATGTGAGCAGTCGACGAAATGGACTGGCCCTGTAAAAATTTTTCCTGTACAAATGATCTAAAGATTTAATTCCGCTACAACTAGTAATCACCGTGTATTTTTGTGCGATCTGGGCGAATAAACTTCTGTAAAAAGGACGACCATGTTTACTTTCTGAGATCGCCTCCAATACTGTGACACCTCGTAGACAGTGAAAATGTTTGAAGGATACAGAAAACAAATAACAATTCAAATTAAATGCTTTCTAGCTTGGAAACTATTCGGATTAGGACGTATGCCCATATGACGTTTGTTGTTCAGAATCAGTAACGTTATCACCTCTCAAAGCATGTACCTCACCTCCTGACTTACCTTGTATATCTTTCACACCTATTTGTAGACACTTTTCATCTGTACATTTTAACGTATTCCAAAACAACTAAATACACCAAAGAAACGCTAACAGGTCACTTTCGTAAATTTTTGCGTGTTATTCCTTTTCACACCCAGAGGGATAATAGGGGTATTTTACTCCCACATAATTGTTATGAAACTAATCAGTGACTACACCAAATGTGATAGAGATTGCTCCAGGCGTTACCCAGAGACGCTGATATGTCATTTTGTCAAACCCCCCCCCCCCTCCCCAACCTCTAGGAGTAAAGCGTCGTTGGCACTTTCACCAACCAGCCTACAACCCGAAAACTGTACATTCGATAGTAACATCGGCCGTTACCGAACATTATACATGTCATGGCCTCTCATACCCACCCCAATCAGTACGGGTGGTAGAAGTTTACCCCCACATAAATTTTATACACGAATTTTGTGTGAAATTGCTCCAAATGTTCCTCAGTAGATAATGATGTATCTACGAAGTTGGTTGGTGGAAATCGATGCAGTGGTTTATACAGGGTGGTCCATTGATCGTGGCTGGGCCAAATATCTCACGAAATAAGGGTCAAACGAAAAAACTACAAAGAACGAAACTCGTCTAGCTTGACGGGGGAAACCAGATGGCACTACGGTTGGCCCGCTAGATGGCGCTGCCATAGGTCAAACGGATATCAGCTGCGTTTTTCTAAATAGGAACCACAATTTTTTATTACATATTCGTCTAGTACGTCAAGAAATATGAATGTTTTAGTTGGACCACTTTTTTCGCTTTGTGATAGATCGCGCTGTAATAGTCACAAACATATGGCTCACAATTTTAGACGAACAGTTGGTAACAGGTAGGTTTTTTTAAATTAAAATACAGAACGTAGGTACGTTTGAACATTTTATTTCGGTCGTTACAACGAGATACATGTACCTTTGTGAACTTATCATTTCTGAGAACGCAGGCTGTTACTGCGTGATTACCTGTAAGTACCACATTAATGCAATAAATGCTGAAAATGAAGTCCGTTAACCTCAGTGCATTTGGCAATACGTGTAACGACATTCCTCTCAACAGCGAGTAGTTCGCCTTCCGTAATGTTCGCACATGCATTGACAATGCGCTGACGCATGTTGTCAGGCGTTGTCGGTGGATCACGATAGCAAATATCCTTCAACTTTCTCCACAGAAAGAAATCCAGGGACGTCAGTTCCGGTGAACGTGCGGGCCACGGTATGGTGCTTCGACAACCAATCCACCTGTCATGAAATATGCTGTTTCAGTACCGCTTCAACCGCACGCGAGCTATGTTCCGGGCATCCATCATGTTGGTAGAACATCGCCATTCTGTCATTCAGTGAAACATCTTGTAGTAGGTCGACGGAACATTACGTAGGAAATCAGCATACATTGCACCATTTAGATTGCCATCGATAAAATGGGGGCCAATTATGCTTCCTCCCATAATGCCGCACCATACTTTATCCCGCCAAGGTCGCTGATATTCCACTTGTCGCAGCCATCGTGGATTTTCCGTTGACCAATAGTGCATATTATGCCTGTTTACGTTACCGCTGTTGGTGAATGACGCTTCGTCGCTAAATAGAACGCGTGCAAAAAATCTGTCATCGGCCCGTAATTTCTCTTGTGCCCAGTGGCAGAACTGTACACGACGTTCAAAGTCGTCGGCATGCAATTCCTGGTGCATAGAAATATGGTACGGGTGCAGTCGATGTTGATGTAGCATTCTCAACACCGACGTTTTTGAGATTCCCAATTCTCGCGCAATTTGTCTGCTACTGATGTGCGGATTAGCCGCCACAGCAGCTAAAACACCTACTTGGGCATCATCATTTGTTGCAGGTCGTGGTAGACGTTTCACACGTGGCTGAACACTTCCTGTTTCCTTAAATAACGTAACTATCCGGCGAACGGTCCGGATATTTGCATAATGTCGTCCAGGACACCGAGCAGCATACATAGCACACCCCCGCTGGGCATTTTGATCACAATAGCCATACATCAATACGATATCGACCTTTTCCGCAATTATTAAACGGCCCATTTTAACACGGGTAATGTATCACGAAACAAATACCGTCCGTACTGGCGGAATGTTACGTGATACCACGTACTTATACATGTGTGACTATTAGAGCGCCATCTATCACAAAGCGAAAAAAGTGGTCCAAGTAATACATTCATATTTCTTTACGTAGTACACGAATACGTAAAAAAGATGGGGATTCCTATTTAAAAAAAAAAACTGATTTGACATCCGTTTGACCTGTGGCAGCGCCATCTAGCCGGTCAACCATAGCGCCATCTGGTTTCCCACTTCAAGCTAGACAAGTTTCGTTATTTGTAGTTTTTTCGTGTGACGCTAATTCCGTGAGATATCTGGCCCGGTCACGATCAATGGACCACTCTGTATAGGCAGATAAGTACACACCTACACACTTCGCCCAATCCAAATGTTGGACGCTTGTGTGTGTGTGTGTGTGTGTGTGTGTGTGTGTGTGTGTGTGTGCGTGCGCGCGCCTTTTTGCCAAGATGTGCAGTGCGTGCCGTGTTCCCTCACGCCGGTCCCTTTCTGTGTTTCAGTATGGCAAGCAGCTACGGGAGAACTACCGCTCGTTCAAGAGCAAGTGTACCGAGTCCGGCTCCAGTCCCAAGGAGTACAACAGCTACTCCGTGCCCAATGTGAGTACCACGCACCTACCTCCTCTCCAACACTGTATGTACGCCAATTTCTTGTTTTGAACGGGACGCCGGCCGGCGTGGCCGAGCGGTTCTAGGCGCTTCATTCCGGAACCGCGCGACCGCTACGGTCGCAGGTTCGAATCCTGCCTCGGGCATGGATATATGTTGATGTCCTTAGGTTAGTTACGTTTAACTAGTTCTAAGTTCTAGGGGACTGATGACCTCAGAAGTTAAGTCCCATAGCGCTCAGAGCCATTCGAACCATTTTTTGAACGGGACGCCATGAATCTTGTGGATGTTGCTGGGAGATTACATTGTTCAAATGTCTGTGAATTCCTAAGGGACCAGACTGCTGAGGTCATCCGTCTCTAGACTTAACACTACTTAAAGTAACTTATGCTAAGAACAACAGACACACACCCATGACCGAGGGAGGACTCGAACCTCCGGCGGGAGGGGCCGCGCTATCCGTTACATGGCGCCTCAAACCACGCGGCTATGCCCAGTGGCAAAAGAGTAATAGAGCACCACAAAAATAAGGGTAAGCGTGTTTTAACATGTGAACGAAATACACTCCTGGAAATTGAAATAAGAACAACGTGAATTCACTGTCCCAGGAAGGGGAAACTTTATTGACACATTCCTGGGGTCAGATACATCACATGATCACACTGACAGAACCACAGGCACATAGACACAGGCAACAGAGCATGCACAATGTCGGCACTAGTACAGTGTATATCCACCTTTCGCAGCAATGCAGGCTGCTATTCTCCCATGGAGACGATCGTAGAGATGCTGGATGTAGTCCTGTGGAACGGCTTGCCATGCCATTTCCACCTGGCGCCTCAGTTGGACCAGCGTTCGTGCTGGACGTGCAGACCGCGTGAGACGACGCTTCATCCAGTCCCAAACATGCTCAATGGGGGACAGATCCGGAGATATTGCTGGCCAGGGTAGTTGACTTACACCTTCTAGAGCACGTTGGGTGGCACGGGATACATGCGGACATGCATTGTCCTGTTGGAACAGCAAGTTCCGTTGCCGGTCTAGCAATGGTAGAACAATGGGTTCGATGACGGTTTGGATGTACCGTGCACTATTCAGTGTCCCCTCGACGATCACCAGTGGTGTACGGCCAGCGTAGGAGATCGCTCCCCACACCATGATGCCGGGTGTTGGCCCTGTGTGCCTCGGTCGTATGCAGTCCTGATTGTGGCGCTCACCTGCACGGCGCCAAACACGCATACGACCATCATTGGCACCAAGGCAGAAGCGACTCTCATCGCTGAAGACGACACGTCTCCATTCGTCCCTCCATTCACGCCTGTCGCGACACCACTGGAGGCGGGCTGCACGATGTTGGGGCGTGAGCGGAAGACGGCCTAACGGTGTGCGGGACCGTAGCCCAGCTTCATGGAGACGGTTGCGAATGGTCCTCGCCGATACCCCAGGAGCAACAGTGTCCCTAATTTGCTGTGAAGTGGCGGTGCGGTCCCCTACGGCACTGCGTAGGATCCTACGGTCTTGGCGTGCATCCGTGCGTCGCTGCGGTCCGGTCCCAGGTCGACGGGCACGTGCACCTTCCGCCGACCACTGGCGACAACATCGATGTACTGTGGAGACCTCACGCCCCACGTGTTGAGCAATTCGGCGGTACGTCCACCCGGCCTCCCGCATGCCCACTATACGCCCTCGCTCAAAGTCCGTCAACTGCACATACGGTTCACGTCCACGCTGTCGCGGCATGCTACCAGTGTTAAAGACTGCGATGGAGCTCCGTATGCCACGGCAAACTGGCTGACACTGACGGCGGCGGTGCACAAATGCTGCGCAGCTAGCGCCATTCGACGGCCAACACCGTGGTTCCTGGTGTGTCCGCTGTGCCGTGCGTGTGATCATTGCTTGTACAGCCCTCTCGCAGTGTCCGGAGCAAGTATGGTGGGTCTGACATACCGGTGTGAATGTGTTCTTTTTTCCATTTCCAGGAGTGTAGCTCGGAAAATGATAATGTTCTTACGTTTCGGATATGAAGTGGTGGTGCGACTTCCAGATCAGGTGAGAGCAAACGCAGATGCCTACAGAACTCCAAGTAATTACTTACTTACATAAAAAACGCGACGTGAGCTGTTTGATAGTCTAAAAATCACACATATATTACTGGCCATTAAAATTGCTACACCAAGAAGAAATGCAGATTATAAACGGGTATTCATTCGACAAATATATTATACTAGAACTGACATTTTCACGCAATTTGGGTGCATAGATCCTTAGAAATCAGTACCCAGAACAACCACCTCTGGCTGTAATCACGGCCTTGATACGCCTGGGCATTGAGTCAAACAGAGCTCGGATGGCGCGTACAGGTACAGCTGCCCGTGCAGCTTCAACACGATACCACAGGTCATCAAGAGTAGTGACTGGCGTATTGTGACGAGCCAGTTGATCGGCCACCATTGACCAGAGTTTTCAGTTGGTGAGAGATCTGGAGAATGTGCTGGCCAGGGCAGCATTCGAACATTTTCTGTATCCAGAAAGGCCCGTGCAGGACCTGCAACATGCGGTCGTGCATTATCCTGCTGAAATAGAGGGTTTCGCAGGGATCGAATGAAGGGTAGAGCCACGGGTCGTAACACATCTGAAATGCAACGTCCACTGTTCAAAGCGCCGTCAATGCGAACAAGAAGTGACCGAGACGTGTAACCAATGGCACCCCATACCATCACGCCGGGTGATACGCCAGTACGGCGATGACGAATACACGCTTCCGATGTCCGTTCACCGCGATGTCGCCAAACACGGATGCAACCACCACGACGCTGTAAACAGAACCTGGATTCATCCGAAAAAATGACGTTTTCCCATTCGTGCACCCTGGTTCGTCGTCGAGTACACCATCGCAGCTGCTCCTGTCTGTGATGCAGCGACAAGGGTAACTGCAGCCACGATCTCCGAGCTGATAGTCCATGCTGCTGCAAACGTCGTCGAACTGTTCGTGCAGATGGTTGTTGTCTTCCAAACGTCCCCATGTGTTGACTCACGAATCGAGACGTGGCTGCAAGATCCTTACAGCCATGCGGATAAGATGCCTGTAATCTCGACTGCTAGTGATACGAGGCCGCTGGGATCCAACACGGCGTTCCGTATTACCCTCCTGAACCCACCGATTCCATATTCTGCTAACAGTCATTCGATAATGCGAACAGCAATGTCGTGATACGATAAACTACAGTCGCGATAGGCTACAGTCCGCCTTTTATCAAAGTCGGAAAAGTGATGGTACGCATTTTTCCTCCTTACACGAGGCATCACAACAACGTTTCACCAGGCAACGCCGGTCAACAGCGGTTTGTGTACGGGAAATCGGTTGGAAACTTACCTCATGTCAGCACGTTGTAGGTGTCGCCACCGGCGCCAACCATGTGTGAATGCTCTGAAAAGCTAATCATTTGCATATCACAGCATCTTCTTCCTGTCGGTTAAATTTCGTGTCTGTAGCACGTCATCTTCGTGGTGTAGCATTTTTAATGGCCAGTAGTGTATTTGTTTGATGGTGCTGGTGTTTTGGTTGTTGGTGATGGTGACTGTTGTGGTGGCGATGGTTCTGATGGTGGCTTGATTGATGATGGTGGTGATGATGGTTGTGATGATGATTTGGTTGAAGATGGTGATTTGATTGATGATAGTGCTGATGAATTTGATGATGATGATGATGATGATGATGATGATGATGATGATGATGATTAGTGTTTTTGGGCGCACAACAACGAGGTTATCAGCGCCCGTGATGAATTTGGTTGATGGTGGTAGTGATGATATGGGTGATAATGGTGACAGTTATAGCTTAAGATGGTAGAAAATAAACATTCATTTCCTGCCTTTGGTAGCTTATCTCTTAGGATCCTGTACAGTCTGCAACATACACTCCACATGGGCCCAGGCGCAGCCTGAGATGAGGCTCCAGTTATCCACGCAGAATATCAAATGGTTCAAATGTCTCTGAGCACTATGGGACTAAAGATCTGAGGTCATAAGTCCCCTAGAACTTAGAACTACTTAAACCTAACGAACATAAGGACGTCACACACATCCATGCCCGAGGCAGGATTCTAACGTGCGACCGTAGCGGTCACGCGGTTCCAGACTGAAGCGCCTACAACCGCTCGGCCACTCCGACCGGCCACAGAATGTCCTACAGGGCCACATGCTTACAAGGGAACCTCCCCATCGCACCCCCCTCAGATTTAGTTATAAGTTGGCACAGTGGATAGGCCTTGAAAAACTGAACACAGATCAATCGAGAAAACAGGAAGAAGTTGTGTGCAACTATGAAAAAAAAATAATCAAAATATAAAAACTTAGTAGTCCATGTGCAAGATATGCAACATCAAGGATAGTGTAAACTCAGGAGCGCCGTGGTCTCGTGGTTAGCGTGAGCAACTATAGATCGAGTGGTACTTGGTTCAAGTCTTCCCTCGAGTGAAAAGTTTGATTTCTTGTTTTTCAGACAATTATTTTGCGAAGCTGCACGGGTACACAGAGCAGTATTGTTTACGTGATCGTGGGTCAATTATCAGAGTTCAGGCACTTCGCTCTCCAAGATTCCAGGAGATGTTCAGATTTGCTTGGACATATGCAGGATTTGACGGTCTACACACGGAAAAATTTGAAGCGTTAAAAACATATGTTTTGAGAGAGCACAGGGAAAACTGACGACTGTGAAACTGTTGCATTCATTTGTTGCAGTTTATGTGACAAACTCTTATGTTTTCATCACTTTTTTGGGAGTGATTATCACATCCACAAGAAAACCTAAATCGGGCAAGGTAGAAGAGTCTTTTTACCCACTCGCCAAGTGTACAAGTTAGGTGGGTCGTCAACATATTCCTGTCACGTGACGCACATGCCGTCACCATTGTAGTATAGAATATATCAGACGTGTTTTCCTGTGGAGGAATCGGTTGACCTATGACCTTGCGATCAAATATCTTCGGTTCCCATTGCAGAGGCACGTCCTTTCGTCTACTAATCGCACGGTTTTGCGGTGCGGTCGCAAAACACGGACACTAAACTTACTGCAGTGAACAGAGACGTCAATGAACGAACGGACAGGTCATAACTTTGCGAAAGTAAAGAAAGTAAACATTTCACTCGAGAGAAGACTTGAACCAAGGACCTCTCGTTCCGCAGCTGCTCACGCTAACCACGGGACCACGGCGCTCCTGCACTCACATTATCCTTGATGTTGCCTATCTTGCTCATGGACTACTCAGTTTGTATATTTTGCTTACTTTTTTAATAGTTCCACACAACTTCTTCCTGTTTTCTCGATTGATCTGTGTTCAGTTTTTCAAGGCCTTTCCACTGTGCCAACTTATAACCAAATCTGAGGGGGGTGCGATGGGGAGGTTCCCTTGTTAGTGTGTTTTTGGAGTACGTGCTGCAACACACGCACTGCGCCTCTGCCCCGTGTGTGAGCGTGCGCCCGAGTTACGTAACCCGTCTCGGCGCACGCCCGTGTTTACACGGGAGAGGAAGAAGACACCGCCCGCCGCTTTGCTTTCTGTAAAACCCGGCGGCGCGCGCCCGCCTGCTGCGGCCGAGGCACTAAAGGCCCGCCAAGGCCGGGCGTATCTGTGCGGTGCTTTGGAAAGCGCCGGCACGCCTATCGGCCCATTGTGCTGTGTGCCCGGCCGCGCTATTTGTCGCCACTTTACGCCCCCGCGATAAGCGGACGGGGTCACCTTGCCCCGGCACACGGGACTCCCCGCGTTGGCGCTCCTGCGTGAATCCCTTTTCGCGGAATGATGAATTTTGGAACACGTATTATGTTCGAGTTGTTGTTGTTGTGGTCTTCAGTCCTGAGACTGGTTTGATGCAGCTCCCCATGCTACTCTATCCCGTGCAAGCTTCTTCATCTCCCAGTACCTACTGCAACCTACATCCTTCTGAATCTGCTTAGTGTATTCATCTCTTGGTCTCCCTCTACGATTTTTACCCTCCACGCTGCCCTCCAGTACTAAATTGGTGATACGTCGATGTCTCAGAACGTGTCCTACCAACCGGTCCCTTCTTCTACTCAAGTTGTGCCACAAACTTCTCTTCTCCCCAATTCTATTCAATACCTCCTCATCAGTTATGTAATCTACCCATCTAATCTTCAGCATTCTTCTGTAGCACCACATTTCGAAAGCTCCTATTCTCTTCTTGGCCAAACTATTTATCGTCCATGTTTCACTTCCATACATGGCTACACTCCATACAACATATTCGAGTATAATGACTTTTCTGGAGACTAGAAATCTACTCTGTAGGAATCAGCATGGGTTTCGAAAAAGACGGTCGTGTGAAACCCAGCTTGCCCTATTCGTCCACGAGACTCAGAGGCCCGTAGACACGGGTTCACAGGTAGATGCCGTGTTTCTTGACTTCCGCAAAGCGTTCGATACAGTTCCCCACGGTCGTTTAATGAACAAAGTAAGAGCATATGGACTATCAGACCAATTGTGTGATTGGATTGAAGAGTTCCTAGATAACAGAACGCAGCATGTCATTCTCTATGAAGAGAAGTCTTCCGAAGTAACAGTGATTTCAGGTGTGCCGCAGCGGAGTGTTGTAGGACCGTTGCTATTCACAATACACATAAATGACCTTGTGGATAAGATCGGAAGGTCATTGACGCTTTTTGCGGATGATGCTGTAGTATATCGAGAGGTTGTAACAATGAAAAATTGTACTGAAATGCAGGAGGACCTGCAACGAATTGACGCATGGTGCAGGGAATGGCAATTGAATCTCAATGTAGACAAGTGTAATGTACTGCGAATACATAGAAAGAAAGATCCTTTATCATTCAGCCACAATATAGCAGGTCAGCAACTGGAAGTAGTTAATTCCGTGAATTATCTGGGAGTAGCCATTAGGAGTGATTTAAAATGGAATCATCATATAAAGTTGATCGTCGGTAAAGCAGATGCCAGACTGAGATTCATTGGAAGAATCCTAAGGAAATGCAGTCCGAAAACAAAGGAAGTAGGTTACAGTACATTTGTTCGCCCACTGCTTGAATACTGCTCAGCAGTGTGGGACCCGTACGAGATAGGGTTGATAGAAGAGATAGAGAAAATCCAACGGAGGGCAGCGCGCTTCGTTGCAGGATCATTTAGTAATCGCGAAAGCGTTACGGAGATGATAGATAAATTCCAGTGGAAGACTCTGCAGGAGAGACGCTCAGTAGCTCGGTACGGGCTTCTGTTGAAGTTTCGAGAACATACTTTCACCGAGGAGTCAAGCAGTATATTGCTCCCTCCTACGTATATCTCGCGAAGAGACCGTGAGGGTGAAATCAGAGAGATTAGAGCCCACACAGAGGCATACCGTCAATCTTTCTTTCCACGAACAATACGAGAACGGAATAGATGGGAGAACCGATAGAGGTGCTCAAAGTACCCTCCGCCACACACCGCCAGGTGGCTTACAATGGATGTAGATGTAAATGTAGAATATGTAGTACGGTGCCAGAGAAAAGTCGCGCACTTGAGAATAAATACGAGGGTCACTCGAAAAGAAACGCACACTATTCTTTTTTAAAATCCATCTTTTATTCTAAATGTTTGCAAGTTTTACAGTGTGTAGATAAATCCTTTAGGAACAATATTTTTGTTTCTCCACATAATTTCCATCCCTCTCAACTACCTTCCGCCATGTTGGCTCAAATGGCTCTGAGCACTATGGGACTCAACTGCTGAGGTCATTAGTCCCCTAGAACTTAGAACTAGTTAAACCTAACTAACCTAAGGACATCACAAACATCCATGCCCGAGGCAGGATTCGAACCTGCGACCGTAGCGGTCTTGCGGTTCCAGACTGCAGCGCCTTTAACCGCACGGCCACTTCGGCCGGCCCGCCATGTTGGAACCAGCGCCTGTATACCCGCACGGTAAAATTCTGGACCGACCTGTTGGAGCCACTGTTTGGCAGCGTGCACAAGGGAGTCATCATCTTCAAACCTTGTTCCACGAAGAGAGCCTTTCAGTTTCCCAAAGAGATGATAGTCACACGGAGCCAGGTCAGGACTGCAAGGCGGGTGTTTCAGTGTTGTCCATCCGAGTTTTGTGATCGCTTCCACGGTTTTTTTGGCTGACATGTGGCCGTGCATTGTTGTGCAACAGCAAAACATCCTGCTTTTGCCGATGTGGTCGAACACGACTCAGTCGAGCTTGAGGTTTCTTCCGTGTCGTCACATATGCATCAGAATTTACGGTGGTTCCACTTGGCACGATGTCCAAAAGCAGGAGTCCTTCAGGATCGAAAAACACCGTAGCCATAACTTTTCCAGGAGAAGGTGTGTTTTTGAATTTTTTTTTTCTTGGGTGAATTTGCTCCACTGATTGCTTCTTAGTCTCTGGTGAAAAATGATGGAGGCATGTTTCATCACCTGTCACAATTCTTCCAAGACATTCATCTCCACCATTCTCGTACTGTCCCAAGAGTTCGCTGCATACCGTTTTTCTTGTTTCTTTGTGAGCCACTGTCAGCATCCTGGGAACCCACCTGGCACAAACTTTTTTCAACGCCAACACTTTCAGTATTCTGCAAAGACTTCCTTCCCCTATCCCAACGTAGCGTGACAATTTGTTCACTGTGATGCGTCTGTCAACAGTCACCAATTCGTCAACTCTCTGCACATTGTCTGGAGTGTGTGCAGTACGAGGCCTGCCGCTGCGAGGACAATCCTCAATATTGCCGTGCCCGCTTTCATCACGTAACCTGCTCGCCCACCGACTAACTGTACTGCGATCGACAGCAGCATCTCCGTACACCTTTTTCAACCTCTTGCGGATGTTTCCCACTGTCCCGTTTTCACAGCACAGGAATTCTATGACAGCACGTTGCTTCTGACGAACGTCAAGTGTAGCAGCCATCTCGAAGACATGCTGTGACGGCGCCACTCACGGGAACAGGTTGAACTAAGTTTGAAAACAAGCGGGTAGGATGTATCTACACACTGTAAAACCTTCACACATGCAGAATAAAAACTGTATTTTTGGAGTGACGCTCGTATGTCTGTAAATAACAGTTGCAGTACGTTATCAGCTGTCGCAAGATTACCGACAACAAACGAAGACGGCATTGCAGTGGATACAAGCCAGACGCGGCGACCGAGTCCTGTGCAGTTCATTGCTGGGTGAACATATGTTTTCCCAAGAGCAACCAGTTTTTACTGTTGAACAGTATTTGGCGAGTCGTTCGCACGCCCGTGTTATGTACACGCATTTCGTGGGAAATGCCCTTACAGTGACATTATTTGTCCGTTTACCGTGAGGGCGTGTCAGCTGCAGCCCATTGGTCACGTTAGCGGACACTAAAGTGGCTGAGGTGGGAAGTGTCTTTCTGCTTCACGCTTCAACACGTTTGAGCAGAGTAACTATCCACAGATTTGGTGTGTAGTCCTCACAAAATGATGCGGAAGTTGGAACTTCGTGCGCAGCATCTTCGTACTGAATGCAGATGATAAACGCGTATTCATTGGACAAATGTATTATACTAGAACTGACATGTCATTACATTTTCACGCTCTTTGGGTGCATAGATCCTGAGAAATCAGTATTCAGAAAAACCACCTCTGTCCGTAATAACGGCCTTGATACGCTTGGGCATTGAGTCAAAACAGAGCTCGGATGGCGTGTACAGGTACAACTGCCCATGCAGCTTCAACACGACATCATAGTTCATCAAGAGTAGTGACTGGCGTATTGTGACAAGCCAGTTGCTCGGCCACCGTTGACCGGACGTTTTAATTTGGTGAGAGATCTGGAGAATGTGCTGGCCAGGGCAGCAGTCGAACATTTTCTGTATCCAGAAAGGCTGTACAGGATCTGCAACATGCGGACGTGCATTGTCCTGCTGAAATGTAGGGTTTCGCAGGGATCGAATGGAGGGTAGAGACACGGGTCGTAACACATCTGAAATTGCAACGTCCACTGTTCAAGATGCCGCCAATGCGAACAAGAAGTCACCGAGACGTGTAACCAATGGCACCCCATACCATCACCATCACGCCGGGTGATACGCCAGTATGGCGATGACGAATACACGCTTCCAATGTGCGTTCACCGCGATGTCGCCAAACATGGATGCGACCATCACGATGCTGTAAACAGAACCTGGATTCATCCTAAAGAAAATTAAGTTTTGCCATTCGTGCACCCAGCTTCGTCGTCGAGTACACCATCGCAGGCGCTCCTGTCTGTGATGCAGCGTCAAGGGTAACCGCAGCCACGGTCTCCGAGCTGATAGTCCGCGCTGCTGCAAATGTCGTCGAACTGTTCGTGCAGATGGTTGTTGTCTTGCAAACGTCCCCATCTGTCGACTCGGGGATCGAGACGTGACTGCACGATCCGTTACAGCCGTGCGGATAAGATGCCTTTCATCTCGACTGCTAGTGATACGACGCCGTTGGGATCCAGCACGGCGTTCCGTATTACCCTCCTGAACCCACCGATTCCATAGTCTGCTAAGAGTCATTGGATCTCGACCAACGCGAGCAGCAATGTCGCGATACGATAAACCGCAATCGCGACAGGCTACAGTCAGACCATTATCAAAGACGGAAACGTGATGGTACGCATTTCTCCTCCTTACACGAGGCATCGCAACAACGTTTCAACGCCGGTCAACTGCCGTTTGTGTACGAGAAATCGGTTGGAAAATTTCCTCATGTCAGCACGTTGTAGGTGTCGCCACCGGCGCCAACCTTGTGTGAATGCCCTGAAAAGCTAATCATTTGCATATCACAGCATCTTATTCCTGTCGGTTAAATTTCGCCTGTGTAGCACGTCATCTTCGTGGTGTAGCAGTGTTAATGGCCAGTAGTGTAAATAAACTGGAAGCAGTCTAGATTGCATAACGTTTTTAATGTGGTGACCGGATTCGATCATTTTATAAGATATCAGCCACAAGCAAGAGGGTTGCCATGCGCCACCGCCTCCGGCAGACATTCGTGGCCTGAAGATGATCTTATAAAAAGATCTAAACCGGTCACCACATTAAATAAGTTATGCGATCGTGACTGCTTCCAGTTTATTTATAATAATTACAGATCGCTGTTTTCCTAGAACTATGTTCCTTAAGATGTTAATCGCGCAGTATATCACACGATATATCGAGAACTATGGCTGAAGGGCAACAGAGAGATTCCATATTTCTAGATTTCCGGAAAGCATTTGACGCGCTGCCCCATTGCAGGCTGGTAACGAACGTACAAGCATATGGAGATGTGAATGGCTCGAATACTTCTTAAATAATAGAACCCCAAGAACTTACAGAATAACAACAGCGGTTCTAACACACGTACCTGGGGGCATTCCTGACGATACCATTTTCTCTGCTGAACACTCTCCCTGGAGGACTTAGGTAGTAATCTACATCTACATCTATATTTACATGGATACTCCGCAAATCACATGTAAGTGCCTGGCAGAGGGTTCATTAATCCACCTTCACAATTCCCTATTATTCCAATCTCGTATACCGCGCGGAAAGAATGAACACCTGTATCTCTCCGTTCGAGCTGTGACTTCCCTTATTTTATCTTCGTGATCGTTCCTCCCTATGTAGGTCGGTGTCAAAAAAAATATTTTCGCATCCGAAGCAGAAAGTTGGTGATTGGAATTTCGTGAGATGATTCTGTCGCAACGAAAAACGCCTTTCTTTTAATTATTTCCAGCCCAAATCCTGTATCATTTCTGTGACACTCTCTCCCATATTTCGCGATAATACAAAACGTGCTGCCTTTCTTTGAACTTTTTCGATGTATTCCGTCAGTCCTATCTGGTAAGCATCCCACAGCGCGCAGCAGTATTCTAAAAGAGGACGACAAGAGTAGTGTAGGCAGTCTCCTTAGTAGGTCTGTTACAGTTTCCAAGTGTTCTGCCGATAAAACGCAGTCTTTGGTTAGCCTTCCCCACAACATATTCTGTGTGTTTCTTCCCATTTAAGTTGCTCCTAATTGTAATACCTAGGTATTAAGTTGAATTTACGGCTTTTAAATTAGACTGATTTATTGTGTAACCGAAGTTTAACGAGTTCCTTTTAGCGCTCATGTGGATGACCTCACACTTTCCGTTAATGGCTCTGAGCACTATGGGACTCAACTGCTGAGGTCATTAGTCTCCTAGGACTTAGAACTACTTCAACCTAACTAACCTAAGGACATCACAAACATCCATGCCCGAGGCAGGATTCGAACCTGCGACCGTAGCGGTCTTGCGGTTCCAGACTGCAGCGCCTTTAACCGCACGGCCACTTCGGCCGGCACACTTTCCGTTATTTAGAGTCTACTGCCACTTTTCGTAACATTCAGATATCTTTTCTAAATGGTTTTGTAGGTTTTGTTGTGGTGGTGTAATGGTCGGCGTTCCTGCCTCGTAAGCAACAAGACCCGGGTTCGGATCTCGGCCGTGACACAAATTTTAATTCATTTGGTCAGCTTCTATCATTGCCGGAGATAAAGTTGAAATTCAGATTTCTCGAAGAAAATTTACTTATAAGATACGGCTGTATGGTTATTTTCCTTTCGTAAAGATGTTATTTCGTCCGACGTCTGGGCGAAATGACCACAATCAGAAAATTCGTCGGCCGGAGTGGCCGAGCGGTTCTAGGCGCTACAGTCTGGAACCGCACGACCGCTACGGTCGCAGATTCGAATCCTGCATCGGGCATGGATGTGTGTGATGTCCTTAGGTTAGTTAGGTTTTTTAAAAATGGCTCTGAGCACTATGGGACTTAACATCTGAGGTCATCAGTCCCCTAGACTTAGAACTACTTAAACCTAACTAACCTAAGGACATCACACGCACCCATGCCCGAGGCTGGATTCGAACCTGCGACCGTAGCAGCAGCGCGGTTGCGAAATGTCGTGCCTAGAACCGCTCGGCCACAGCGGTCGGCTGCCACACACCAATCCGGCGGCGTGGTGTGTGTGTTGTAGCCAGGAAGAGTAATGTGATTGTTCGTCATTTTGAAGTCACGTTCGTGTTTCATTGTAGGCACTGTTATAACGCGGAAGGTCCAGAGTCAGCTGATGATATCGAAGGCTGCAGATCATCTGGAGAATGGAATCAGCGACTCAGCAGAGTACCCGGAAGCACGCCACTGATCGAGCTGGCAACGGCGACACAATAGTGGTGATGGGGCGTGCGCGATCGCTACGCAGGCGGGGTGTCGGCCAACACACACACACACACACACACACACACACACACACGCCGTTACGAGTAACGGTGGGGCGACCTCGTCTAGCGCTCGCTCTACGGCCGCGTCGCTTTCCAGGCCAGACCGGCCTAGGCTCAACTAGACCACTCATCTAGCGAGGCGATGCGAACAACGCGCAGTGATGGCTCACTAGTATACGACCACAAGATTTGCGATGAGCATCTTAGAGGAACTCAGGTCGATCATGTATTTAGCGGTAATACTAGGAAGGAGATCCGAATCGGTCATATACAATATGTACAACAACCAAGAGGGAGTGGACGATCAGGAACGAAGTGCTCGTATTAAGAATGGTGTAAGACAAGGCTGTAGGCTTTCGCCCCTACTCTTCAATCTGTACATCGAGGCAGCAATGATGGAAATAAAAGAAAGGTTCAGGAGTGGAATTAAAATACAAGGTGAAAGGATATCAATGATACGATTCGCTGATGACATTGCTATCCTGAGTGAAAGTGAAGAAGAATTAAATGATCTGCTGAACGGAATGAACAGTCTAATGAGTACACAGTATGGTTTGAGAGTAAATCGGAGAAAGACGAAGGTAATGGTTCAAATGGCTCTGAGCACTATGGGACTCAACTGCTGAGGTCATTAGTCCCCTAGAACTTAGAACTACTTAAACCTAACTAACCTAAGGACATCACAAACATCCATGCCCGAGGCAGGATTCGAACCTGCGACCGTAGCGGTCTTGCGGTTCCAGATTGCAGCGCCTTTAACCGCACGGCCACTTCGGCCGGCACGAAGGTAATGAGAAGTAGTAGAAATGAGAACAGCGAGAAACTTGACATCAGGATTGATGGTCACGAAGTCAATGATGTTAACGAATTCTGCTGCCTGGGCAGTAAAATAACCAATGACGGACGGAGCAAGGAGGACATCAAAAGCAGACTCGCTATGGCAAAAAAGGCATTTCTGGCCAAGAGAAGTCTACTAATATCAAATAGCGGCCTTAATTTGAGGAAGAAATTTCTGAGGATGTACGTCTGGAGTACAGCATTGTATGGTAGTGAAACATGGACTGTGTGAAAACCGAAAGAGAAGGGAATGGAAGCATTTGAGATGTGGTGCTATAGACGAATGTTGAAAATTAGGTGGACTGATAAGGTAAGGAATGAGGAGGTTCTACGCAGAATCGAAGAGGAAAGGAATATGTGGAAAACACTGATAAGGAGAAGGGACAGGATGATAGGACATCTGCTAAGACATGAAGGAATGACTTCCATGGTACTGGAGCTGTAAAGGGCAAAAACTGTAGAGAAAGACAGAGACTGGAATACGTCAAGCAAATAATTGAGGACGTAGGTTGCAAGTGCTACTCTGAGATGAAGAGGTTAGCTCAGGAAAGGAATTCGTGGCGGGCCGCATCAAACCAGTCAGTAGACTGATGACAAAAAAAAAAAAAAAAAAAAAAAAAAAAAAAAAAAAAAAAAAAACCTAGGAAGGAAGAATCTCCTTGATGAACCAGAGCTCCACTGACCAACTTCCACAGATTGTTTCGGGTTACCTTCCGAGCTGATGATGGTGCAGTGTACGAGAAGGTGTCGTTGGGTGACTACAGGAGGATACGAGGTGACACAGACAAAATTTCTAGTCGGTGTGGTGAGTGGTGGTGGTGGTGGTGGTGGTGGTGGTTAGTGTTTAACGTCCCGTCGACAACGAGGTCATTAGAGACGGAGCGCAAGCTCGGGTTAGGGAAGGATTGGGAAGGAAATCGGCCGTGCCCTTTGAAAGGAACCATCCCGGCATATGCCTGGAGCGATTTAGGGAAATCACGGAAAACCTAAATCAGGATGGCCGGAGACGGGATTGAACCGTCGTCCTCCCGAATGCGAGTCCAGTGTGCTAACCACTGCGCCACCTCGCTCTGGGTGGTGAGTGGTAAACTAGCTTTACACTGAGAAGTCATGGGATACCAAAAATGTTCAAATGTGTGTGAAATCTTACGGGACTTAACTGCTAAGGTCATCAGTCCCTAAGCTTACATACTACATAACCTAAATTATCCTAAGGACAACCACACATCCCCATGCCCGAGGGAGGACTCGAACCTCCGCCGGGACCAGCCGCACAGTCCACATGGGATAACGATACCCTAGTATCGTGTACACAAGGTACACTATGTGATCAAAAGTATCCGGACACCTGGCTGAAAATCGACTTACAAGTGGCGCCCTTCATCGGTATTGCTGGAATTCAATACGGTGTTGGCCCACCCTTAGCCTTGATGACAGCTTCCACTTTCGCAGGCATACGTTCAGTCAGCTGCTGGAAGGTTTCTTGACGAATGGCAGCCCATTCTGCTGTACTGAGGAGAGGTATCGATGTCCGTCGGTGATACCTGGCGCGAAGATGACGTGGCAAATCATCCCAAGTGTGCACCATAGGATTCAGGTCACGACTCTGTGCAGGCCAGTCCATTACAGGGATGTTATTGTCGTGTAACCACTCCGCCACAGCCGGCCGGGGTGGCCGAGCGGTTCTAGGCGCTACAGTCTGGAATCCTGCCTTGGGCATCGATGTGTGTGATGTCCTTAGGTTAGTTAGGTTTAAGTAGTTCTAAGTTCTAGGGGACTGATGACCTCTGCAGTTAAGTCCCATAGTGCTCAGAGCCCACTCCGCCACAGGTCGTGCATTATGAAGAGGTGCTCGATCGTGTTGAAAGATGCAATCGCCATCCCTGGATTGCTATTCTACACTGGGAGGCAAGAAGGTGCCTAAAACATCAATGTAGGTCTATGCTGTGATAGCACCACGCAAAACAACAAGGGGTGCAAGGTCCCTCCATGAAAAAGACGATCACACCATAACACAACCGCCTCCGAATTTTACTTTTGGCACTGCATAGGCTGGCAGATGACAAGCGCCCAGCATTCGCCATACCCACACCCTGCCATCGCATCGCCACATTGTGTACCGTGATTCTCCACACCACACCACGTTTTTCCACTGTTCAATCGACAAATGTTTACGCTCCTTACACCGAGCAGGGCGTCGTTTGGCATTTATAGGCATGATGCTTGGCTTATGAGCAGCCGCTCAACCGTCAAAGCCAAGTTTTCTCACCTCCCGCCTAACTGTCATAGTACTTGCAGTGGACCCTGATACAGTTTGGAATTCCTGTGTGACGGTGTGGATAGATGTCTGCCTATCACACATTACGACCCTCTTCAACTGTCGGCGATCTGTGTCAGTCAACAGACGAGGTCGGCCTGTACGCTTTTGTGCTGTTCGTGTCCCTTCACGTTTCCACTTCACTACCACATCGGAAACAGTGGACCTAGGGATGTTTAGTAGTGTGGAAATCTCTCGTACAGACGTATGACCAGGTTCGAAGTTCGTGAGTTCCGCGGAGCGCCCCATTCTGCTGTCTCACGATGTCTAATGACTTCTGAGGTCGCTGATATGGAGTACCTGGCAGTAGGTGGCAGCACAATGCACCTAATACGAAAAACGTATGTTTTTGGTGGTGTCCGGATACTTTTGATCACACAGTGTATAAAAGTTCAGTGCACTGGCACTTCAAAAGATTTCCGATGTGATTATGGTCGCAAGACAGGAATTAACAGACTTTGAACGCCCGAAGATAGATAGAGCTACACGCATACGACATTCCACTTCGGAAATCGTTAGCGAATTCAATATTCGGAGTTCCACTGTATCAAGAGTCTGCCGAGAACATCAGGCTTCAGGGATTGCCTTTCATCACGGACAGTGGAGTGGCCGACGTACGTATTAGTGATAGTATCATTTATGCCCTACTCCAAATGTTAAAATGTGTGTGAAATCTTATGGGATTTAACTGCTAAGGTCATCAGTCCCTAACCTTACACACTACTTAACCTAAGTTATCCTAAGGACAAACACACACACCCTTGCCCGAGGGAGGACTCGAACCTCCGCCGGGACCAGCCGCGCAGTCCATGACTGCAGCCCCTAGACCGTTCGGCTAATCCCACGCGGCTGCCCTACTATGGTTTCCGAGATAGAACACATTTAATATTCATTGTTATTTATTTTCCGTACTATCGAACATTGTCACTGTTTGCAAATGGCTCTGAGCACTATGCGACTTAATTTCTGAGGTCATCAGTCCTCTAGAACTTAGAACTACTTAAACCTAACTAACCTAAGGACATCACACACATCCATGCCCGAGGCAGGATTCGAACGTGCGACCGTAGCGGTCACGCGGTTCCAGACTGAAGCGCCTAGAACCGCACGGCCTAAGGGAAATCAGAGCTCGTACGGAAAGATATAGGTGTTCATTCTTTCCGCACGCTATGCGAGATTGGAATAATAGAGAATTGTGAAGGTGGTTCGATGAACCCTCTGCCAGGCACTTAAATGTGATTGGAGAGTATCCATGTAGATGTAGATGTAGAAGGTTGTGTCGAAACTGGAAAGCATTCGATCAAGACATTGAGAGATTTAAGATTTCGAACAAACGAACATTTACAATATAGTTGTTCACAATTTCCTTTTTCCGGATATGATTCTCGTATCATATGCAGCATGCAAAATGCATCGTCACGACTGTCATCTATTCTTTTCCTGCCCAAAAGGCAACACCCACCTACTAGAATGAGATTTTTCACTCTGCAGCGGAGTGTGCGCTGATATGAAACTTCCTGGCAGATTGAAACTATGTGCCGGACCGAGACTCGAACACGGGACCTTTGCCTTTCGCGGGCAAGTGCTCTGCAAGGTTCGCAGGAGGCGAGGTACTGGCGGAAGTAAAGCTGTGAGGACGGAAGTAAAGCTGTGAGGACGGGGCGTGAGTCCTGCTTGGGTAGCTCAGTTGGTAGAGCACTTGCCCGCGAACGGCAAAGGTCCCGAGTTCGAGTCTCAGTCCGGCACACAGTTTTAATCTGTCAGGAAGTTTCATACCCACCTACTACTTTCACTGCCTAATTTCCCATCCTAATTCCTTCTGCATCACTGATTTAATTGGATTTCATTCCGTTACTCTTGTTTAACTTTTGTTGATGTCTACCTTATTACCCCTCTGAGGAGACTGTCTGTTTCCAATTTTGGCTCTAGAATTTTCTCCTCTAATATCCGTGCTGACGCTTGATGAAGACCGGAATGAGATGTGTCCCGGACGGTCGCGCAGTGCAGTGCTGCGGCCGCTGCGGGGGCGTGTTAGCACGGAAATCGCGTGGGCGCTGCGTCGGCCAGCTGGGCCGCTATATCGATCCCAGCTGCCTAACAGGTACGGGTCGGGGGGCGAGTCTATGCTAATGTCGCGAGGGGCAGCGGCCCGAGTCCAGACAACACCCAACAGGTGGTCTCCCCCTGGCGAGGCCGTTCTGTAATCCCGAAGCTCCCCAAACACCGCCAGCCGAGTGCGGCGAAAGCCGGAGGCTCTGTTGAGCGGCGGCAACACTTCCGCACTCGGAATGTAATGCTTCTTTCATACTTATATTTTGTCACATCACATCATAAGCACTGAAAGACCTAAGTCGAAACAAGGCCCCGGGAGTAGACAACATTCCATTATAACTACTGACAGCCTTGGGAGAGCCAGTCCTGACAAATCTCTACCATCTGGTGAGCAAGATGTACGAGACGGGCGAAATACCCTCAGACTTCAAGAAGAATATAATAATTCCAATCCCAAAGAAAGCAGGCGTTGACAGATGTGAAAATTACCGAACTATCAGTTTAATAAGTCACAGCTGCAAAATACTAATGCGAATTCTGTACAGACGAATGGAAAAACTGGTAGAAGCCGACCTCGGGGAAGATCAGTTTGGATTCCGTAGAAATATGGGAACACGTGAGGCAATACTGATCCTACGACTTATCTTAGAAAATACATTAAAGAAAGACAAACCCACGTTTCTAGCATTTGTAGACTTGGAGAAAGCTTTTGACAGTGTTGACTGGAATACTCTCTCTCAAATTCTGAAGGTGGCAGGGGTAAAATACAGGGAGCGAAAGGCTATTTACAATTTGTACAGAAACCAGATGGCAGTTGTAAGATTCGACGGACATGAAAGGGAAGCTGTGGTTGGGAAGGGAGTGAGACAGGGTTGCAGCCTATCCTCGATGTTATTCAATCTGTATATTGAGCAAGCAGTAAAGGAAACAAAAGAAAAATTCGGAGTAGGTATTAAAGTCCATGGAGAAGAAATAAAAACGTTGAGGTTCGCCGATGACATTGTAATTCCGTCAGAGACAGCAAAGGACATGGAAGAGCAGTGGAACGGAATGGACATCAACAAAAGCAAAACGAGGATAATGGAATGTAGTCGAATTAAGTCGGGTGATGCTCACGGAATTAGATTAGGAAATGAGACACTTAAAGAAGTAAAGGAGTTTTGTTATTTGGGGAGCAAAATAACTGACGATGGTCGAAGTAGAGAGGATATAAAATGTAGACTGGCAATGGCAAGGAAAGCGTTTCTGAAGAAGAGAAATTTGTTAACATCGAGTATAGATTTAAGTCTCAGGAAGTCTTTTCTGAAAGTATTTGTATGGAGTGTAGTCATGTATGGAAGTGAAACATGGACGATAAATAGTTTGGACAAGAAGAGAATAGAAGCTTTCGAAATGTGGTGCTACAGAAGAATGCTGAAGATTAGATGGGTAGATCACGTAACTAATGAGGAGCTATTGAATAGAATTAGTGAGAAGAGGAGTTTGTGACACAACTTGACAAGAAGGGATCGGTTCGTAGGACATGTTCTGAGACATCTAAGGATCACAAATTTAGCATTGGAGGGCAGCGTCGAGGGTAAAAATCGTAGAGGGAGACCAAGAGATGAATACACTAAGCAGATTCAGAAGCATGTAGGCTGCAGTACGCATTGGGAGATGAAGAAGCTTGCACAGGATAGAGTAGCATGGAGAGCTGCATCAAACCAGTCTCAGGATTGAGGACCACAACAACAACAACATCACATCATACGCACAAATGCGACTGTCTAGCGAAGAAAGTGAAGTACTCAGAAGGGGACAAGGAAACAATATGAAACTTCTCATATACAGGGTGGTCTATTGATCGTGAACGGGCCAAATAACTCACGAAATAAGCGTCAAACGAAAAAACTACAAAGATCGAAACTTGTCTAGCTTGAAGGGGGAAACCAGATGGCGCTATGGTTGGCCCGCTAGATGGCGCTGCCATAGGTTAAACGGATATCATCTGCGTTTTTTTAAATAGGAACCCCCATTTTTATTACAGATTCGTGTAGTTCGTATACAAATATGGATGTTTTAGTTGGACCACTTTTTTCGCTTTGTGATAGATCGCGCTGTAATAGTCACATAAATATGGTTCAACAATTTTAGACGAACAGCTGGTAACAGGTAGGTTTTTTAATTTAAAATGTAGAACGTAGGTACGTTTGAACATTTTATTTCGGTTGTTACAATGTGGTACATGTACCTTTGTGAACTTATCATTTCTGAGAACGCATGCTGTTACAGCGTGATTACCTGTAAATACCACATTAATGCAATAAACGCTCAAAATGATGTCCGTCAACCCCAGTGCATTTGGCAATACGTGTAGCGACATTCCTCTCCACAGCGAGTAGTTCGCCTTCCGTAATGTTCGCACAAGCATTGACAATGCGCTGACGCATGTTGTCAGGCGTTGTCGGTGGATCACGATAGCAAATATCCTTCAACTTTCCCCACAGAAAGAAATCCGCGGACGTCAGTTCCGGTGAACGTGCGGGCCACGGTATGGTGCTTCGACGACCAATCCACCCGTCATGAAATACGCTATTCAATACCGCTTCAACCGCACGCGAGCTATGTGCCGGACGTCCTTCATGTTGGAAGTACATCTCCATTCTGTGATACAGTGAAACATCTTGTAGTACATCGGCAGAACATTACGTAGGAAATCAGCATACATTGCACCATTTAGATTGCCATCGATAAAATGGAGCAAATTATCCTTCCCCCCATAATACCGCACCATACATTAACCCGCCAAGGTCGCTGAGGTTCCACTTGTCGCAGCCATCGTGGATTTTCCGTTGCCCAATAGTGTATATTATGCCGGTGTGTGTTAGCGGTGTTGGTGAATGATGCTTCGTCGCTAAATAGAATGCGTGCAAAAAATCTGTCATCGTCCCGTAATTTCTCTTGTGCCCAGTGGCAGAACTGTACACGACGTTCAAAGTCGTCGCCATGCAATTCCTGGTGCATAGAAATATGGTACGGGTGCAGTCGATGTTGATGTAGCATTCTCAACGCCGACGTTTTTGAGATTCCCAATTCTCGCGCAATTTGTATGCTACTAATGTGCGGATTAGCCGCCACAGCAGCTAAAACACCTGCTTGGGCATCATCATTTGTTGCAGTTCGTGGTTGACGTTTCACATGTGGCTGAACACTTCCTGTTTCCTTAAATAACGTAACTATCCGGCGAACGGTCGGGACACTTGGATGATGTCGTCCAGGATACCGAGCAGCATATATGGCACACGCCCGTTGGGCATTTTGATCACAATAGCCATTCAACAACATGATATCGACTTTTTCCGCAATTGGTAAACGGTCCATTTTAACACGGGTAGCGTATCACGAAGCAAATACGGACCGCACTGGCGGAATGTTACGTGATACCACGTACTTATATGTTTGTGACTATTACAGCGCCATCTATCACAAAGCGAAAAAAGTGGCCCAACTAATACATTGACATTTCATTACGTACTACACGAATATGTAATAAAATGGGGTTCCTATTAAAAGAAAAAGGCAGTTGATATCCGTTGAGCTGTGGCAGCGCCATCTAGCGGGCCAACCATAGCGCCATCTGGTTTCCCCCTTCAAGCTAGTCAAGTTTCGTCCTTTGTAGTTTTTTCGTTCGATTCTTATTTCGTGGTATATTTTGCCCGGTCACTATCAATGGACCAACCTGTATTTGAGTCTCATCTTTATCTACAATGTCAACGTCCTTGCCGCAGTTCCTGTGAGATCACCAAAGTTAAGCGCTGTCGGGCTGGGTTAGCACTTGGATGGGTGACCATCCAGTCTGCCGAGCGCGGTTGGCAAGCGGGGTGCACTCAACCCTTGTGAGGCAAACTGAGGAGCTACTCGACTGAGAAGTAGCGGCTCCGGTCTCGTGAACTGAAATACGGCCGGGAGAGCGGTGTGCTGACCACATGCCCCTCCATATCCGCATCCAGTGACGCCTGTGGACTAAGGATGACACGGCGGCCGGTCGGTACCGTTGGGCCTTCCAACGCCTGTTAGGACGGAGTTTATTCATTCATTCATTCATTCATTCAATCATTCATTCATTCATATCATTTTTGCCCTTATGGACAGTGTCTGAACTCAAATATCTCATGATGACACACTTTTCACTTCTTTCCTTTCCTCCTTTTCTCATCCCAAAATCTCATCATCCTTTGACTATGCTCTTGTTTCCTTTGTTCCGTCCATAATGCTTCCGTCTTCCTCTTCTCATTTACCATAAATTTTGCGTTCCTAATTTTGTTCCTGAATTCCTTTCTGTCTTTTTTCATTTGTTTGTTGATCCCCAGCTGCCTTATGTCTTCCTGTGTTTCATGATACCAATTAGTTTTAAGGCTTGAATGTTTTACTACATCAAAGATTCTGTTTATAAGTGCGGTGTTGTCCATTCTCTGTATGTGTCTGTAGAAATTTAGTCTGCGTTTTCTGATCATGTGTTCGTATAACTCATTGGTATGTCTTTTCATCCATATGCCTTCTTTATGTATTGGTCCGAATATTTTCGTGAGAATTTTGCGTTCTGTTTTTTCTGTCTCTCTAATGCCTGATGCTCCAGTTGTGCACACACGAGAACGCACCAGCCGCTACCATGACGACGGCGTCCTCGCTACACAGACTAGAGGGCGCCTGATACACGCTTTATAATCCATGGCAGCGGCTTCCTCACCACAAGGAGTAGAGGGCCCTGTGGTCCTGTCATATTAGCCGTTTTAGTAAACTGACTCAAATGTTTTCTACCTAAATGTATGAATAGATATATTGTAATACAAGAGGACACCAGTTCTTGTGTGTCACAAATTGCTTTACTTTATATTATGGCACATAATGTAATATACTTTTACGAGTTGACTACGGAACATGTGTTATTATTTTATAATTAACACCATAATTGTAACTCTTCTTAAATGAATGGTTCCGTTTTCTGTCACTTAAATTTATGTTAAACCAAGGTGAGTAGTAATTACACATAATAAACTGTGTTAAATGCGGTTGATCGCCGCTGTGGCTGTTTCAGTCTATTCACGTGACCTCAGCACACTATTTAAGTCCATACGAAGGGTTAGTCTCGCATAGTTTCCTGCCGTTATGTAGACAGGAGTGACACCACCAGCAGTCGACCAGTGGGTAACATATTTTAAATTTACGTAATTTTAGCTGTTGTATAATGGAGTCTTTCTGACGGATTTCTGTAATTTCACAGTGTAAACGCCCAGATGACCCCTACGTCGGATTGAAGCCGGTTGGCGGTATAATAATAATATATGCGATTAAGACTGTTGTTGAAGATTAATCATACTAATCGCTGCTTCATCTCCACAATCATGTTGTCCAAAAATCGCCGATGTATGCCTCTCCACATTCGCTTTCCCCCTCGTACACGCCTGCAGTGTGTAATGCATCCACCTTGTCCTTAGTGGAGCCTAGCACGTCCTGGATCCTACGACCACTATACAGGGTGAAAAGTATTTAAACCGACAAACTCTGGGAGGTTGTAGGGGACATCAAAACAAATATTTTTCCCTAATGTCATTTTTTTCTATGAGGATTATTTAAACCGGTGGAGGCCGTATTACGCTCTTCAGTTGTAGGCATCTGCTGTCCACCATTGTAGTAGTGCACTGTCTTTGTTTACTAATGGAGCGATACACCTTTTAGAACATGTTTTTTGCTCGAGTATCATGTCGTTTTTGGAAACCCAGACTCTACTATGTAGGAATCAACATGGATTCCGGAAACAGCGATCGTGTGAGACCCAACTCGCTTTATTTGTTCATGAGACCCAGAAAATATTAGATACAGGCTCCCAGGTAGATGCTATTTTTCTTGACTTCCGGAAGGCGTTCGATACAGTTCCGCACTGTCGCCTGATAAACAAAGTAAGAGCCTACGGAATATCAGACCAGCTGTGTGGCTGGATTGAAGAGTTTTTAGCAAACAGAATACAGCATGTTGTTATCAATGGAGAGACCTCTACAGACGTTAAAGTAACCTCTGGCGTGCCACAGGGGAGCGTTATGGGACCATTGCTTTTCACAATATATATAAATGACCTAGTAGATAGTGTCGGAAGTTCCATGCGGCTTTTCGCGGATGATGCTGTAGTATACAGAGAAGTTGCAGCAATAGAAAATTGTAGCGAAATGCAGGAAGATCTGCAGCGGATAGGCACTTGGTGCAGGGAATGGCAACTGACCCTTAACATAGACAAATGTAATGTATTGCTAATACATAGAAAGAAGGATCCTTTATTGTATGATTATATGATAGCGGAACAAACACTGGTAGCAGTTACTTCTGTAAAATATCTGGGAGTATGCGTGCGGAACGATTTGAAGTGGAATGATCATATAAAATTAATTGTTGGTAAGGTGGGTACCAGGTTGAGATTCATTGGGAGAGTGCTTAGAAAATGTAGTCCATCAACAAAGGAGGTGGCTTACAAAACACTCGTTCGACCTATACTTGAGTATTGCTCAACAGTGTGGGATCCGTACCAGATCGGGTTGACGGAGGAGATAGAGAAGATCCAAAGAAGAGCGGCGCGTTTCGTCACAGGGTTATTTGGTAAGCGTGATAGCGTTACGGAGATGTTTAGCAAACTCAAGTGGCAGACTCTGCAAGAGAGACGCTCTGCATCGCGGTGTAGCTTGCTCGCCAGGTTTCGAGAGGGTGCGTTTCTGGATGAGGTATCGAATATATTGCTTCCCCCTACTTATACCTCCCGAGGAGATCACGAATGTAAAATTAGAGAGATTAGAGCGCGCACGGAGGCTTTCAGACAGTCGTTCTTCCCGCGAACCATACGCGACTGGAACAGGAAAGGGAGGTAATGACAGTGGCACGTAAAGTGCCCTCCGCCACACACCGTTGGGTGGCTTGCGGAGTATAAATGTAGAATGTAGATGTAGAGTGAGTACACTGACATGGTTGGTGCTGTACTATGTAGCGCACCACAGCGGACGAGGTGCACAGCGGGTTTATCAACAACAATGTCCTAATCGCCGTATCCCGCATCATACGACCTTTGCTGCTGTGTACCAACGTCTGCGTGAGACCGGGTCATTTAGCAGATTCCCTGGACAGGGACGCCGTCGCACGGTAAGAACGCTGCAGTTTGAGGAAGCTGTCTTGCAGCATGTGGAGCGGGATCCTTCAATCAGCACTCGTGCAACTGCACGTCACATGGGGACGAATCAGACGAATGTAAGAACAGTCCTTCGAGAGCAACTGTTACGTCCATTTCACTTATAGCGTGTCCACAACCTGGAACCAGTTGATTATCCACGCAGAGCACAGTTTTCGCAGTGGTACCTGGAACAGTGTGAAATGCATCCTACATTTCCCTCCTCTGTATTGTTTACCGATGAAGCAACGCTCGGGCGTGATGGAGTCTTCAACATTCACAATTCGTATGTTTGGAGTGAGGGTAACCCACATGCCACAGTTACTAGCGCTCATCAAGTGCGGTTCTTCGTTAATGTGTGGGTCGGTGTTGTTGGGGACTGTTTAATTGGGCCGTATCTGCTACCTAGGCTATTAAATGGCAGGCACTATTACAATTTTCTCGCCAGAGCATTGCCAGATTTGCTGGAAGACAACGCATGTGGTTCCAACATGACGGGGGGCCGACACATTTCAGTCGTCGTGTGCGTCGATTCCTGGACCGACGGTTCCCAGAAACGTGGATTGGCAGAGGTGGTCCTGTACCGTGGCCTGCTCGATCCCCAGATATGTCCCCTCGGGACTTTTTGTGTGGGGAGAGATGCGTAACCTTCAACTCCTGTTGCACCAGAAGAGGATCTGGTTTCCCGGATAGTAGCAGCAGCAGGAACAATTCAGGTACTTCTGGGGTTTTTGCCCGTGTCAGACAGAACATGAGCCGACGGTGTAACCTTTGTTTACGTGTCGATGGAGGAATTTTTGAAAATCTACTGTAATGGAAATTGGTTTGTGTTAATGTGTTGTCTCTTCGTAATAAAAAAAATGAAGTGTTTGTTGGTTTAATTAATATGCCGCCAGTGAAATCTTCCTCTACCGGTTTAAATACTCCTCATAGGAAAAAATGACATTAGGGAAAAATATTTGTTTTGGTGTCCCCTACAACCTCCCAGAGTTTGTCGGTTTAAATACTTTTCACCCTGTAGAAGACAGGCTGCAGCCCAATTCGGCAAAGGTGTCTGCCTATTCGGTCAGTAACATTTATCACGTAAGGTAAGCGCACTGCTGGCTGCAGTTTGTCTATTTCTTGCTTACTTGTGTTCGTCGATAAGGCTGGGTGCATCGAATAATGGCTGTAGCCATTGGCTAGAAACGTTGTGCGTAGCCTTTTAAGCTCCGGTGTCATGTTTTGAGCATCACTTAGGCGCTGCACACGCAAGTTACATTGACCTCCGACAACGTCTTCTTGGTGCGGCAAGGGTTTTTTTCCCGAGCTGGAGGGCTCACGCAGCGTTTGGTAGACCCTGTGCTGGCGCGCTGACGCCGGGGCAGAGTTTGTGCCGGTGTTCCCGGGCAGCAAGCAGGTGATTTAAAGCGCGGCGGGGTGGGGCCAGTGTTTACCCAGCCAGCCAGCCAGGCCGGGCTTTGTTAACTGTTTGCAGCGCTCAGCGCAGGCCCGAGGCGCGTGAGAGCTCGTGTTTGCAGTTGCTATGCGATGCGGCGGCCAGAACTCTGCTATCGCTTGCTCTGCAGGGTCTGTCCGTGTTCTCATACAGTTTGATCAAAAGTATCCGGACATCTACGTGATCAAAAGTATCCGGACACCTACACTATGCGATCGAAAGTACCCGCACACCTACACTATGCGATCAAAAGTACCCGGACACCTACACTGTGCGATCAAAAGTACCCGCACACCTACAATATGCGATCAAAAGTACCCGCACACCTACACTATGCGATCAAAAGTACCCGCACAGCTACACTATGTGATCAAAAGTACCCGCACACCTACACTATGCGATCAAAAGTACCCGCACACCTACACTACGTGATCAAAAGTACCCGCACACCTACACTATGCGATCAAAAGTACCCGCACACCTACACTATGCGATCAAAAGTACCCGGACACCTACACTATGCGCTATGTGATCTAAAGTACCCGGACACTTAAACTATGTGATCAAAAGTACCCGCACACCTACACTATGCGATCAAAAGTACCCGGACACCTACACTGTGCGATCAAAAGTACCCGCACACCTACACTATGTGATCAAAAGTATCAAGACACCTGGCTGAAAATCGACTTACAAGTGGCGCCTTCCATCGGTAATGCTGGAATTCAATATGGTGTTGGCCCAGCCTTAGCCGTGATGACAGCTTCCACTGTCCAGGTATACGTTCAGTCAGGTGCTGGAAGGTTTCTTGACGAATGGCAGCCCATTCTTCACGGAGTGCTGCACTGAGGAGAGGTATCGATGTCGGTCGGTGAGGCCTGGTACGAAGTCGGCGTTACAAAACATCCCAAACATCTTCTATAGGATTCAGGTCATGACTCTGTGCAGGCCAGTCCATTACAGGGATGTTATTGTCGCGCAACCACTCCGCCACAGGCCGTCCATTACGAACAGGTGCTCGATGGTGTTGAAAGACGCAATCGCCATCTCCGAATGGTCCTTCAACAGTGGGAAGCAAGAAGGTACTTAAAACATCAATGTAGGCCTGTGCTGTGATGGTGCCACACAAAACAACAAGGGGTGCACGCCCCTCTCGCGTCTGTCGCCCGTCATAATTTAATTTATTATTTATTGGTAATGTTTATTGGTGCCGACTTACGTGGTGGGCCTTAATCAAAATATTTCATTCAATTTTGGTTTACAATTAAATGCTTTTGTGAAGTTCTCCTTTTTAACAATATTAATCCTAAATTATTTGTTATGTAATGAATGTTAGACTCGCTGGATCTTAAAACATGAGCATATAACTTGAACAATAGAATAAACTTTTCATATTAATTTCCTCGGCTAGTCAGTCCACTTTAAAGCAAAATCTTTAGTTATTAATTACAATTGCGGCCCACACACGCGCCAGAGTATATCTTCTTACCTCCGTTAACCATTTTATGGGAGTCCAGGCTATGGCTCTCGGCTGTGGTACTGAAATTAAGAATCTTAAAGCTACGTATTTTCTGCAGCGTCGGGCGGCTGTGGAGAAAATGGTTCAAATGGCTCTGAGCACTATGGGACTTAACTTCTGAGGTCATCAGTCCCCTAGAGCTTAGAACTACTTACACCGAACTAACCTAAGGACGTCACACACACACACCCATGCCCGAGGCAGGATTCGAACCTGCTACCGTATCGGTCGCGCGGTTCCAGACTGTAGCGCCAAGAACCGCTCGGCCACCGCGGTCGGCGGCTGTGGAGAAAAATGTATATTACGTGAATGGCGGGCGAGTTTTTCGCTTCCGCTATTTTTTTTATAAGTTAATATCGCCACGCACTGGCGTCGTTGGCTGCATCGGCCGCTGCGATTGTTTAATTGTAAATTACTCGAATGCAGGTTAATTCAAGAAAGGCGGACATGAAATCGCGATCACCTCTTACAAATTAAAAGTGAACAATGATATTAAATCAATATATTATCTGCATAATTAGTACAAATATGCTTACATTTGCCAGCGCTCGCAAGATGTCTGTCTACACGCAACCAAGACAAGAAAAGAAGTGATGACGACTAAAAAATTAACGAAAGAGCGAATCTTGTCGTTTCTTTAGATGATTTTGTTATATTTCTTTGCCTTCGAAACTTACGCAGAGAAATTATTATAATACGGATACATGAGAAAAATGTATATTATTCAATTTTTAAATCTCTCTTCTTTATAAATACTGTCTTTTGAGTCTCTTCTTATTATTTCGCTGGGGACGCTATACCCCCTCCATGAAAAACACGACCACACCATAACAGCACCGCCTACGAATTTTACTGTTGGCACGACTCACAAAAAATGGTTCAAATGGCTCTGAGCACTATGCGACTTAACTTGTGAGGTCATCAGTCCCCTAGAGCTTAGAACTACTTACACCGAACTAACCTAAGGACATCACACACATCCATGCCCGAGGCGGATTCGAACCTGCGACCGTAGCGGTCGCGCGGTTCCAGACTGAAGCGCCTAGAACCGCTCGGCCAAAGCGGCCGGCTGTACGGTAGTGAGACGTGGGTGATAAACAGTTCACACAAGAAAAGAAGGTCTCGAAATGTGGTGCTGCAGGAGAATGCTGAAGATTAGATGCATAGATTGGCATAGCCGATGAGGAGGTGGTGAATCGAATTGGGAAGAAAAAAGAAATCTGTCGCGCAACTTGACTAAAAGAAGATAGAGGGAGGATAACGCGACACGTGAAAGGATATTCAATTTGGTAATGGAGAAAAGTGACGCGGTAAAAATTGTGGATGTTGGGTGCAGTAGTTATTCGGCGATGAAGGGGCTTGCACAGGATAGTCTAGCGTGGAGCACTGCATCAAACCGGGCTTCGAACTCAGGACCGCAACTACAATGCTAATCTTACACAAGGCCTCCCAAGAGGAATGGTCAAACGATCATTCGAAGCGAACAAAAGTCTTGGAAACATGGACTCTAAGGACTTTAAGAGCTTGTTCACCTTCTATTGTGTTATACATCTCTCTCATTGAACAAGTGCTCATAGCTATTTACGTACATATTTTAGAGCCACTTATACTAGAGTTTCCTACTTCGAATGGTTGTTGGTTTCATATCCCTGCATATCGACTATTTCTCCTTGCAGACCTCGTATTTTCTTGCATAAGATATCTTTTCTCAGCGCAACCTCTAAATATTTAAACGATATTACGCAGTTCAAATACTCGCCGCGTATCTTTTAATCGCTTACTATCGCTTTCTTTCTCTGTGCTATGGTCGTTTTGTCGTATTTTTCCGCATTTAAAGTCAGGTGCGCCGCCCATTTGACCGAGCGGTTCTAGGCGCTTCAGTACGGAACCGCGCTGCTGGAACGGTCGCGGGTTTGAATCCAACCTCCCCATCGCACCCCCCTCAGATTTAGTTATAAGTTGGCACAGTGGATAGACCTCTAAAAACTGAACACTGATCAATCGAGAAAAGAAGTTGTGTGGAACTATGAAAAAAATAAGTAAAATACACAAACTGAGTAGTCCATGCGCAAGATAGGCAACTTCAAGCATAGTGTGAACTCGGGAGCGCCGTGGTCCCGTGGTTAGCGTGAAGAGCTGCGGAACGAGAGGTCCTTGGTTCAAGTCTTCTCTCGAGTGAAATGTTTACTTTCTTTACTTTCGCAAAGTTATGATCTGTCCGATCGTGCATTGACGTCTCTGTTCACTGTAATAAGTTTAGTGTCTGTGTTTTGCGACCGCACCGCAAAACCGTGCGATTAGTAGACGAAAGGACGTGCCTCTCCAATGGGAACCGAAAACATTTGATCGGGGGACATAGGTCAACCGATTCCTCCACAGGAAAACACGTCTGATATATTCTATACGACGCTGGTGACGGCATGTGCGTCACATGACAGGAATATGTTGTCGACCCACCTAACTTGTACACCTGGCGAATGGTTAAAAAGATTCTTCTACCTTGCCCGATTTAGGTTTTCTTGTGGACGTGATAATCACTCCCAAAAAAGTGATGAAAACATAAGAGTTTGTCACATAAACTGCAACAAATGAATGCAACAGTTTCACAGTCGCACAGTTTTCCCTGTGCTCTGTCAAAACATATGTTTTTAACGTTTTCAAATTTTTCCGTGTGTAGACGGTCAAATCCTGCATATGTCCAAGCAAATCTGAACATGTCCTGGAATTTTGGAGAGAGTAGTTGATTATGTGTGAGTGCTTGAACTTTGATAATTGACACACGATCACGTAAGCAATATTGCTCTGTGTACCTGTGCGAAATCATGGAATCTTTTCACGAGGTATTTCACTTGCCGAAAACCAAACACATCTAACGGTTGCACAAGAGGTGTACAACCTGGGGGAATGGTAATCACGTCTACTCACACACTAAAATTGTCTGAAAATAAAAAATTAAACTTTTCACTCGAGGGAAGACTTGAACCAAGGACCTCTCGTTCCGCAGCTGCTCATGCTAACGACGGGACCACGGCGCTCCTGAGCTCACACCATCCTTGATGTTGTCTATTTTGCCCATGGACTACTCAGTTTGTATATTTTGCTTATTTTTTTCGTAGTTCCACACAACTTCTTCCTGTTTTCTCGATTGATCTGTGTTCAGTTTTTCAAGGCCTATCCACTGTGCCAGCTTATAACTAAATCTGAGGGGGGTGCGATGGGAAGGTTCCCTTGTAAGTTCTAGGGGACTGATTACCTCAGATGTTAAGTCCGATAGTGGTTCAAATGGCTCTGAGTACTATGGGACTCAACTGCTGAGGTTATTAGTCCCCTAGAACTTTGAACTAGTTAAACCTAACTAACCTAAGGACATCACAAATATCCATGCCCGAGGCAGGATTCGAACCTGCGACCGTAGCGGTCTTGCGGTTCCAGACTGCAGCGCCTTTAACCGCACGGCCACTTCGGCCGGCAGTCCGATAGTGTTCAGAGCCATTTCAACCATTTTGAAAGTCAGCTGCCGCATATTGCAACACGTGGAAATTTTGTTCAATTTCTGTATTCCGTTACGGTTGCGCAACGGCGTTACTTTGCTGTACACAAATGCATCTTGTAGTGTGTGCTGCAGGAACGTTAGACCTTAGCGCTCCTATTATGTCAGCTTGTATTGTGAAGTATACACGGTGGAAATTTTACTCGGGGCCAGAGGATTAAAGTGAAGGGGCGTGCGTGCGTGCGTGCGTGCGAGGAGTCCCTTGCCGCCGTGCTGCTGCGTGTGGAGAAACTTCACTGACGATGACGAAGCGCTGTCGAAACACCTGTTGAAGGCCGCGGGGAGCAGAGAGCGTCGGCTTGTGAAACGCCCTGTGCCGACGACGACTGCTGTGTGCGTGCACGCACGACTCACTGTCGCACGTAATTCCGCTTGCTCCCTTTCTCTCTGCCTCAGATACGAGCTGTGGCTACAAAATAACGGGACGAATGCTGTAAAACATTTTATTTTAAAAGCACACGTCATACACTACTGGCCATTAAAATTGCTACACCACGAAGATGGCGTTCTGCAGACGCGAAATTTAACCGACAGTAAGAAGATGCTGTGATATGCAAATGATTAGCTTTTCAGAGCGTTCACACAAGGTTGGCGCCGGTGGCGACACCTACAACGTGCTGACATGAAGAAAGTTTCCAACCGATTTCTCATACACAAACAGCAGTTGACCGGCGTTACCTGCTGAAACGTTGTTGGGATGCCTCGTGTAAGGAGAAGAAATGCGTACCATCACGTTTCCGACTTTTATAAAGGTCGGGTTGTAGCCCATCGCGATTGCGGTTTATCGTATCGCGACATTGCTGCTCGCGTTGGTCGAGATCCAGTGACTCTTAGCAGAATATGGAATCGGTGGGTTCAGGAGGGTAATACGGAACGCCGTGCTGGATCCCAACGGCCTCGTATCACTAGCAGTCGAGATGACAGGCATCTTATCCGCATGCCTGTAACGGATCTTGCAGCCACGTCTCGATCCCTGAGTCAACAGATGGGGACGTTTGCAAGACAACAACCATCTGCACGAACAGTTCGACGACGTTTGCAGCAGCACGGACTATCAGTTCGGAGACCGTGGCTGCGGATACCCTTGACGCTGCATCACAGACAGGAGCGCCTGCGATGGTGTACTCGACGACGAACCTGGCTGCACGGATGGCAAAACGTCATTTTTTCTGATGAATCCAGGTTCTGTTTGCAGCTTCATGATGATCGTATCCGTGTTTGGCGACATCGCGGTGAACGCACATTGGGAGCGTGTATTCGTCATAGCCATACTGGCATATCACCCGGCGTGGTGGTATGGGGTGCCATTGGTTACACGTCTCGGTCACCTCTTGTTCGCATTGACGGCACTTTGAACAGTGGACGTTACATTTCAGATGTGTTACGACCCGTGGCTCTACCCTTCATCGATCCCTGCGATACCCTACATTTCAGCAGGATAATGCACGACCCCATGTTGCAGGTCCTGTACGGGCCTTTCTGGATACAGAAAATGTTCCACTGCTGCCCTGGCCAGCACATTCTCGAGATCTCTCGCCAATGGAAAACGTCTGGTCAATGGTGGCCGAGAAACTGGCTCGTCACAATACACCAGTCACTACTCTTGATGAATTGTGGTATCGTGTTGAAGCTGTGTGGTCAGCTACACCTGTACACGCCATCCGAGCTCTGTTTGACTCAATGCCCAGTTGTATCAAGGCCGTTATTACGGCCAGAGATGAATACCCGTTATTATCTGCATTTCTTCTTGGTGTAGCAGTTTTAATGGCCAGTAGCTTGTTTAGTTTGCCACTTGGGGCAGCCGTGCGGTCTGAGGCGCCTTGTCACCATTCGAGCGGCTCCCCCCGTCGGAGGTTCGAGTCCTCCCTCGGGCGTGGGTGTCTGAGTTGTCCTTAGCGTAAGCTACTTTAAGTTGGATTAAGTAGTGCGTAAGACTAGGGACCGCTGACCTCAGCAGTTTGGTCCCATAGGAACTTACCTCAAATTTAAAAAAAAAATCAAATTTAGTTATTGTTACTCTCGATACACTCCCCTCCTCTGTTCCTACAACACACGCTCTGTGCGAATTTTTCGTTCAATTTTCTCATTATGAAAATATTGAAGAGCGATCTGTTTTAGTTGTTAAAAACCATTCAAAAGCCAAGACTGCATAAAATACATTTTTTAATCAAGACAACCGGTTTCAGCAGCCTTAGCTGCCATTTTCAGCTTTTAGACATTTTTGTAGTAAAATGGTTGAAATGGCTCTGAGAACTATGGGACTTAACGTCCGTGGTCATCAGTCCCCTAGAACTAGAACTACTTAAATCTCACTAACCTAAGGACATCACACACATTCATGCCTGAGGCAGGATTCGAACCTGCGACCGTAGCGGTCACGCGGTTCCAGACTGAAGCGCCTAGAACCGCACGGCCACACCGGCCGGCTTTTGTAGTAAAACATGTCCAGTTTACGCTGGGCCTCATGCACAGGATGTCACGTGGATAAAACTCAGCACATTATAAACGTTTATCATCGCTAAAATATGTAAAGAAACACATAGCACCTTGTCCAAAAGACCATGTCTATATACGTATTCCTCACAGATGCTTGTTACATGATATATGATACGTGTAGCATATTTGTATCATGTAACAAGCATCTGTGAGGAAAATGTACAAGTATATGGACATGACCTTTTGGACAAGGTGCTGTGTGAGACTTCCTGGCAGATTAAAAGTGTGTGCCGGGCTGAGACTCGAACCCAGGACCTTTGCCTTTCGTGGACAAGTGCTCTACCATCCGAGCCACCCAACCACGAATCGCGACCCCTCCTCACAATTTTACTTCCGCCAGTACGTCGTCTCCCACCTTCCAAACTTCTGTGAAACTTGCAGAACTAGCGCTCCTGGGAGAAAGTAGCTGGGTGTGACTCCCAGGTTGAAGCCATATTCCTCGACTTTCGAAAGGCGTTCGACTCAGTTCCGCCCAGTCGCTTGCTCCAAAAAGTGCGCGCTTACGGTCTATCCGATGACATATGCCGTTGGATAGAAAGTTTTCTAACAGAGACCAGTATGTCGTCCTGAATGGGGAGACTTCAACAGAAACAAGCGTAACATCAGGTGCGCCCCAGGGCAGCGAAATAGGTCCGCTGCTTCTTACGATCTACATAGACGATGTGGTTGATGGTATTGACAGCGGCATTGGACTGTTTTCCGATGATGTTGTACTCTACAGGAAAGCAGTATGACACGAAAGTTGTGAACAAATCAATGAGGATCTGCAGAAAATAAATACGTGGTGTAATGGCTGGCAGTTATCTCTCAGTATTAGTAAGTGTAACCTACTGCGTGTAACAAGGCGAAAATCCTCATTAAGTACGAGTACAAAATAAATGCCAGCGGTAACATCCGTCAACCATCTGGGTGTGACTATTCGAAATGATCTCAAATGGAACGATCAGATTACACAAGTAACGGGTAAGGCGAACTCTAGATTGCGGTTTATTCGTAGAATCCTGAAGCGATGCAGTCCTTCAACAAAGGAAACTGCTTACAGTGCGTTGGTTCGTCCACTTTTAGAGCATTGTTCGTCTGTATGGGACACTTACCAGTTTGGTCTGATTCAAGAGATTGACAAGGTCCAAAGAAGAGCGGCAAGATTCGTGATTGGTACATTTAGCCATCGCGAGAGCGATACTTTATTCTATGAAGTGGAACACACTTGCAGATAGACGACGCGCTAAACGGAAGGGGCTGCTCACTAAACTCCAAAATCTGATCTTCGCCGAGGATGTAGAGCATATATTATTACCACCAACTTTCAGCTCGCGCAATGATCACCATTCAAAGATAAGGGAAATTAGAGCTGGTACTGAGGCGTTAGTCGTTTTACCCTCGCGCGATTCACGAGTGGAACAGAGTGGGGGAAATATGACTTCGGCGCGAATTGTGCCCTCAGCCACACACCGCTTGCTGGCTAGCGGAGTATATATGTAGATGTAGATGCCGGAAGTTAAGAAGACTTCAAGTTTAGTGCAGTTGTATCCCGACAATTATTGTCCAACATGGCTCCTGAAACATGCAATATGTCCGAAGAAATACAGGGCTAGTCAAAAGTCCTTCGTAAGTTGGAAGATTAAAGGGAAAATTTAATTGTGATGATGGGAACATAGGTGCCATCTTCAAATCCCCCATTTTGGATTCTTTTTTTTTTAAATGGCAGAGGAGGTGTATGACACATCAAATAACACTCGCTTGAGCTCTGGAATTTAGTGGTGTAATTTGTTTTTGTCTATCGTATACCGTTTAGAGGTTATTAATGTTCAAATTTGGGAAATTACCTTCAAACCGACTGCTACAACACATTTTCTACGTGTTGCCCATCCTGAGACACGAGTCGGTATCAAGGTAAATTTGAACATCAATAACTTCTAAACTGTACAAGATAGACAAAAATAAATTACGCCACTCAATTCCAGAGCTCAAGGGAGTGTTATTTGATGTGCCATACACCCCTCTTCCCATTATAAAAAAAAAAAAAAATGACGTGAATCCAAAATGGCGGATTTCAAGATGGCGGCCATGAATGATATTCACTCTAAAAGTTGCGGCCCCGCATCAAACCTGTGTTCCCATCATCACATTTCAATTTTCCCTTTAATCTTCCAACTTATGAAGGTGTCCAAGGATTTTTCACTCGCCCTGTATATCAAGGTAATGCAAAAAATAAAAAGAAATGGAACAAACGGTTTTCAAGTAAACTTTAATAGCCTTTGTAGCATAGATAGTCGTAATAAATAATAGCGACGAAAGGAACAGAAGATAGCTCTCTAGAAACTCTGGTCATGATATCTGTGCCTGTTTCGTTATCTGCCACGCTAGCCATTTGAAACACTGTGTATTTTTGCGCTGGCAGACAGCAGACGATCGTCATTCGGGAAGTTGGTCGGACACGCACAGACAGTCGGTTCTGTCGAGTGGTGCTGGGATGATGGGGTCAGACCGACCGACCGACATCAGACCAACCGACCGACAAGCAAAACTGGTCCGTAAGCTCCTCCACTCGTCCAGTTTGTAGGACAGCCGATAAATTGGTCCCGATAAATTGGTCAAGCAAAATTGGTTGGGAAGCCCCTCCACTTGTCCAGTTTGTAGGATGGCCGGTAAATTGGTCAGGATAAATTGGTCAAGCAAAATTGGTCGGAGAGCCCCTCCACTCGTCCAGTTTGTAGGACGGCCGATAAATTGGTCAAGCAAAATTGGTCGGGAAGCCCCTCCACTCGTCCAGTTAGTAGGACGGCCTATAAATTGGTCCCGATAAATTGGTCAAGCAAAATTGGACGGTAAGCCTCTCCACTCGTCCAGTTTGTAGAACGGCTGATAAATTGGTCCCGATAAATTGGTCAAGCAAAATTGGTTGGTAAGCCTCTCCACTCGTCCAGTTTGTAGGACGGCTGATAAATTGGTCCCGATAAATTGGTCAAGCAAAATTGGTTGGTAAGCCTCTCCACTCGTCCAGTTTGTAGGACGGCTGATAAATTGGTCCCGATAAATTGGTCAAGCAAAATTGGTCTGTAAGCCTGTCCACTCGTCCAGTTTGTAGGACGGCCGATAAATTGGTCCCAATAAATTGTTATGTGTGTAGAGTCCTTATACTGAGTGGTGACCGGTGAGTGCTAAGTGGCGATGTTGTTGACGTGTACAGGAGAGCGTGCGGTCTCGCGTGGCCATGGACTTCACGGGCAGCGTGGGGCGCATCGTGGACGACCCGCAGGAGGCGCGCGCCATCGCAGCCGCGGAGGGCTACTCGTGGAAGCGGCGCTGGCGGCCACCCAGGCCGTCCGCCCCCGGCGCCGCCCCCGCCGCCCCCGGCGCCACCCCCGCGCCCGCCACCGGGCTGGCGGCCGGCGTGCACGTGGCGCAGCCCTGGTTCCACGCCGGCATGACGCGCGAGCAGGCCGCGCAGCTCGTCCACCGGCACGGCTCCGTCGACGGGTGAGTCGCTCCTCACGATGAACACTGCTCTCTGCCTCCGAAACCTCCTCGCATCCCGTACCAGTCCCCCTGTCTGTCACAGGCCGCGTCAGCGCCGGGGTAAGAGGGGCATTAGGGGTATAGGATTACCATTTACTACAATACTAGCTGAGTACCCGGTCTGTCACTTCCCCCCTCCCCCCCCCCCCATGACCATCTCCCACCCGCTGTCCGTGTCCCACCCTCTGTCCATGTCCCATCCCCCGTCCATATCCCATGTCCTGTCCGTCTTCCACCCCCTATCCATCCCCCAACCCCCTCATCAATCTCTTATCCCCTTCTGTCCATCTCCCATCCCCTACTGTCCATCTCCCCTTCTGTCCAACCCCCTCTATCTCCCTCCCACCTCTTTCTATCTCCCTCCCCCCTCTTTCTATCTCCCTCCCCCCTCTTTCTATCTCCCTCCCCCCTATTTCTATCTCCCTCCCCCCTCTGTCTCCCTCTCTCTCCCCCGTCTGTCTGTCTCTCTCCCCTGCCTGTATATCTCCATCCCCCACCTGTCTATCTCCCTCCCCCTTCTGTCTGTCTCCCTTCCCCGCCTGTCTACCTCCCTCCTCCCTCTGTGTGTCTCCCTCCCCCGCCTGTCTACCTCCCTCCCCCGGCTGTCTACCTCCCTCCCTACCTCCCTCCCCCCTCTCTCTACCTCCCTTCCCCCTCTGCCTACCTCCCTCCCCCCTCTGTCTATCTCCCACCCCCATCTGTCCATATCCATCCCCCGCCTGTCTGTCTCCCTCCCCCCTCTGTCTGTCTCCCTCCCCCGCCTGTCTACCTCCCTCCCCCCTCTGTCTGTCTCCCTCCCCCACCTGTCTACCTCCCTCCCCCCTCTGTCTGTCTCCCCCCCCACCTGTCCACCTCCCTCCCCCCTCTGTCTATCTCCCACCCCCATCTGTCCATATCCATCCCCAGCCTGTCTGTCTCCCTCCCCTCTCTGTCTGTCTCCCTCCCCCACCTGTCTACCTCCCTCCCCCCTCTGTCTGTCTCCCTCCCCCGCCTGTCTACCTCCCTCCCCCACCTGTCTACCTCCCTCCCCCGCCTGTCTATCTCGCTCCCCCGCCTGTCCATCTCCATCCCCCACCTGTCTCTCCCCGCCTGTCTATCTCGCTCCCCCGTCTGTCCATATCCATCCCCCGCCTGTCTGTCTCCCTCCGCCCCTCTGTCTCCCTCCCCCACCTGTCTGTCTCCCTCCCCCACCTGTCTTCCTCCCTCCCCCAGCTGTCTCCCTCCTTCGTCTGTCTGTCTCCCTCCCCCGTCTGTCTCCCTCCCCCGTCTGTCTCCCTCCCCCCTCTGTCTGTCTCCCTCCCTCATCTGGTTATGTCCCTCCCCCGTCTGTCTATCTCCCTCCCCCCTCTGTCTATACCCCTCTCCCTCTGTCCGCCTCCCCCTCCCCCTGTCTCTGCCATTGCATCTCTTCCTACCTCCTTCTCTCTCCACATTATCACCTCCACGCAATAGCAAGTTGCAGGTTCTTACACCCACAGTATTTCCTTCCATATATCTTTATAAGTTAAAGCTTTAACAACATTGTAACTCATCTAGACATTAACAAAAGTTTTTCATGATGTGATAACTCACAAACTTTTGTTTGCTCATTCACACACATCGATTTGTGCACCCTTAGTGGCACGGGTAATGTCTGGTCCCCATTCCATTTCTCTCCACGTACGATTCCAGATCTCGGAGCTGACATGTTCAACTGCATTGCGATAGTGTGCCTTCGAGTCCTGTAGGTCTCTAACCTTGGTTCAGTACACCAGATCCTTCATAAAACCCCACAGGGCGAACTCTAGTGATGTGAGGTCACTGGATCATGGCAGGTCACACTCCGAGCTTCCTCCTCTGGCGTCCAAATTTTGTAAGGTTTTCAAGTCAAGTCTTACGTCAAAATTACGTCACGTGGAGGGTAAGAAAAACTTTGAGTTATCTTATCACATGCTGAGAACCATTTGTCAATCTCTAGTATAGTTTTACAGTTATTGAAATCTTAAGTTGTAAAGATAATTTATGGACGCCCTGTATGTGTACCGAATTTGGTTGAAACCGATTTAGGGGTTTAGGACGAGCTTTTTACCCGTGGCCCACGTATGCATATGTCTCACGTATTTCGTATACTGAAGAGCCAAATGAACTGGTACACCGGCCTAATATCGTGTAGGGCCCCTGCGAGCACGGCGTGACATGGACTCGACTAATGTGTGAAGTAGTGCTCGAGGGAATTGACACCATGAATCCTGCAGGGCTGTCCATAAATGTGTAAGAGTGCGAAGGGGGTGGAGATCTCTTCTGAACAGCATGTTGCCAAGTTCCCCAGCTATGCTCAATAATGTTTATGTCTGGGGAGGTTGGTGGCCAGCGGAAGTGTTTAAACTCTGTAGCAATTCTGGACGTGTGTGGTGTCGCGTTGTCCTGCTGGAATTGCCCGAGTCCGTCGGGATGATCAGTGGACACGAATGGATGCAGGTGATCAGACAGGAAGCTTACGTACGTGTCACCTGTGCCAGTCATATCTAGACATACCAGGGGTCCCATATCACTCCACCTGCACACGTCCCACAACATTACAGAGCCTCCACCAGGTTGAACAGCCCCTACTGACATGCAGGGTCCAATGGATTCATGAGGTTGTCTCCATATCCGTACACGTCCATCCGCTCTATGCAGTTTGAAGCGAAAGTCGTCCGGCCAGGCAACATGTTTCCAATCATCAACAGTCCAGTGTCGGTGTTGTGGGGACCAGGTGAGGCGTAAAGCTTTGTGTCGTCCAGTCATGAAGGGTACACGAGTGAGCCTTCGGCTCGGAAAGCCCATATCGAAGATGTTTCGTGTAATGTTCGCACGCTGACACTTGTTGATGGTCCAGCATTGAAATCTGCAGCAATTTGCGGAAGGGTTGCACTTCTGTCACGTTGAACGATTCTCTTCAGTCGTAGGATCTTTTTCCGTCCGCAGCGATGTCGGATATTTGATGTTTTACCAGATTCCTGATATTCACGGTGGACTCGTGAAATGTTCTTACGGCCGGTATTACACTATCAAATTTCTTTGTCCAATATCTTTGTCCAATATCTTTGTCAAAGATATTTGATAGTGTAATAGGGACTTTGTCAAATGTCGTCCAATATTTGATCAAATCCAGGGCCTCGCTGTATATTTGATCAAAGAAACCGCTTGTCTTCTGTTCACTGCAATGTGACATGTTACCACATGGAGCGCTAGCATCGCTGCAGCGTTCTGTCGTCTGTAGTGTTTTTATAACCATTGCCGGTAAATACAATTGGTGTGTGCCGACAACTACAAAATTAATAGAGATGTCTGAAGCTGATGAGGCGCTTTACAACGCGAGGCACCCTGAATACAAAAATAGATTACGAAGATTGGAGACCTGACCTGACCTGACCTAATCTAACCTATCCCTCTGCTGTAGCAAGGACTCGGAGTGTTACAGTGAGCCTGTCTTCTGAAGATGTAGCAGTTCTTAAGTGAATATTGTGCTTTGTGATATGAGGATACACTTCATTGAGCACATACAGAAATGTATGCTCATCCATGCTTAAGTAATTGATGTACGACTTGACGTCTTCCACTGTAAGCTCACGTAACAAGTTTTGTTGAAGCTTTTATCGTGTCGTCGTAAAACCCACGACTTCACCCAGATTAGATTAGTTTTTCGTTCCATAGATCCGTGCTGAGGAGATCCTTATGGATGTGGAACATGTCGATTTTTTTTAAGCTGAAATAACAATACTAATAGTATGAATAAATACAATACATCATTTGTTTCTATAAAAATTTCGCCAATGGAGTTGAAGGAGTTGGCCAGTAGTAAGTCTTTCAGGCTCCTTTTAAACTGATCTTTATTTGTAACTAAATTTTTTATGTTTGCTGGCAAATTATTGGAGACGAGTGTTCCTGAGTGGTGGACCCCTTTTTGAACTAAAGTAAGTGCTTTTAAGTCCTTGTGCAGATCATTTTTGTTCCTGGTATTGTATGTATGAACTGAGTTGTTTGTTGGAAAAAGAGATATATTATTTACGACAAATTTCATTAAGAAGTAAATATACTGAGAGGCAGTAGTTAGTATACCCAGTTCTTTGAAGAGGTTTCTGCAGGAGGTCCGTGAATTTACTCCACAAATAATACGTATTAGACGCTCTTGGACCTTGAAAACTTTTGTTTGACTTCAAGATTTACCCCCAAAATATTATCCCATATGACATTATGGAATGAAAGTATGCAAGCTTTTTCATTTTTATGTTGCCTGTGTCTGCTAACACTCGAATTGCAAATACAGATTTGTTAAGGCGTTTCTGCAGTTCTGTGGTATGCTCCTCCCAACTGAATTTATTATCAAGTTGTAATCGCAGGACTTTTAAAACTGTCAACCTCGTATGTATGGTTCCATTTTTCCCCCCACTTCTTTTCCGCATGTGCACACAATGCAATTGGTGTACGTAGAACTGCTGCGGTTAAATAACAAGTTGTTGTCAGCCATCTTGAACTTTGACGAAAAATTTGATGACAGTGTAATACCCCTTCTAGCGCTACGTCAAAGATCTTTATCAAATATATTGGACGGAATATTGGATCACATCTTTGATCAAATCTTTGACAAAGAAATTTGATAGTGTAATACCGGCCTACGGAATATCCCCACTTCACCGCTACCTCGGAGATGGTGTGTCCCATCGCTCTTACGCCGACTATTAACACCACGTTCAAACCCTCTTAAATCATTATAACCTGCCATTGTAGCAGCAGTAACCGATCTAATAACTGAGCCAGACACTTGTTGTCTTTATAGGCGTTCCCGATCGCAGCGCCGTATTCTCCCTGTTTACACATCTGTTTATTTGACTACGCATGCCTATACCAGTTACTTTGGCGCTTCATTGTATTTGAAATAATTCACACATTTCTTCACATATTTCGCCTGTATCTGTAGCGAATTTCAAACAAACACACTACAGACGTCAAATAGTTGTAGCGATGCCAGCGCTCCACGCGGTAATATTTCACATTGCAGTGAACAGAAGATGAACGACTTTCCTGATCAAATCTACGACGAGGTCCTAGATTTGGTCATGTTTGTTTGACGAAAGCGAGATTTGACAAAGTTCCCTCACACACTATCAAATTTCTTCGACATAAATGTTTGACATATCAACTTTGACAAAGAAATATGACAGTTTCCAGAATGAGATTTTCACTCTGCAGCGGAGTGTGCGCTATTAATGAAACTTCCTGGCATATTAAAACTATGTGAAGCACCGAGACTCGAACTCGGGACCTTTGCTTCTCGCGGGCAAGTGCTCTACCGTCTTAGCTACCCAAGCACGACTCATGCCCCGTCCTCACAGCTTTACTTCTGCCAGTATCTCGTTTCCTACCTTCCAAACTTTACAGAAGCTCTCCTGCGAACCTTGCAGCACTAGCACTCCTGAAATAAAGGATATTGCGGAGACATGGCTTAGCCGCAGCCTGGGGGATGTTTCCAGAATGAGATTTTCACTCTGCAGCGGAGTGTGCGCTGATATGAAACTTCCTGGCAGATTAAACGTGTGTGCCGGACCGAGACTCGAACTCGGGACCTTTGCCTTTCACGGGCAAGTCTTCTACCATTTTTATTTATTTTTTTTTTTTTTCGTTGTGTTTGGTCGTTGCGGACGTCACATAACATCCGTTAAAGTTCGTTTGTTGATCCTTCCACTCAGTTTTTTTTTTTTAAATTACGGGCAGCTCTCTGAGCGAACACGCTGAGCTACCGTGTCGGCACCATCTGAGCTACCCAAACACGACTCACGCCCCGTCCTCACGGCTTTACTTCTTCCAGTACCTCGTCTCCTACTTTCGAAACTTTACAGAAACTCTCCTGCGAAGGAGGTACTGGCAGAAGTACAGCAGTAAGAACGGGGCGTGAGTCGTGCTTGGGTAGCTCAGTTGGTAGAGCACTTGCCCGCGAAAGGCAAAGATCCCGAGTTCGAGTCTCGGTCCGGCACACAGTTTTAATCTGCGATGAAGTTAAATATGATAGTGTTATACTGGCCGTACCAACTTTCTAACACCCTCGTCTTAAAAGGCAACCTCCTGTGCTTTCCGCCAATTCTCTCCACTGGTCTGCAGCTTGTTGTCTGTGCCAAAATGTTGTCCTCGTAGACATCGGTTCATCTGAGCAGAGATGAACATCGGAATGAGCCAAGTCCGGACTGTATGGTGGGCAATCAAATAATTTCGTCGAGAATGTCACAGAAGCGTCTCCATCGCCCCTGAAGCAGGTGTTAAAGGCATTGCCGAGGAGCGCGTAGCACTAAATTTTCAGTTACTCCAGGGTCGAACCGGGCTGAGAGCGATAATTTAAAACTGGAGGCCACAGACCATTCGACATTTGGGACTCGTGACTTCTATCAGTGTGATAAGGCAGACTTCCTAAAGTCTGGGGAAATCCGGGTGCGAGGGGCGCCCGCTAATGGTGGTCAGCCACTTTAATAGCGCCCGGGGGTCCGGCGCATTCAGAATCGTATTAAGGCTGCTGCTGGAGGTCGTTAGCTCCAAGGCCGCAGCGGGTGGGAGAGATACCAACCCAAATTAGCGCCTACCCACACAAGGATCTTCTCTTCACCTTCCAATGAGGCCTGTGTCCTTGAAAACGCTTTCCTCAAAATAGTCATGGTTTTAGTTCATCGTGCTAAGCATGTGTTCCCAACACCCAAAAGACCGCGGTGGTAGTTTTGTAGCGCTGCAGGTCTGTAGAACTGGAACCCCCACATTGGGACTACGTCATGCCATTCACGTGTTGCGTACACCATCTGAAAAAAAGCTGTACAAGCAAGTCGGTGTTGCTCTGCTTCAGAATATCGCCCCCCCCCCTCTCTCCGCCACCCCTCCAGTGCTCCTTGACACACACCGTCCCATGTTGTGACGTCCGTTGTTGGTGTTTCAGGGTGTTCCTGGTCCGAGAGAGCCGCAGCTCCCCTGGGTCGTTCGTGCTGACTTACAAGTGCGGCGGAAAGGTCATCCACACGCAGATACAGCCGGTAAGTGAACCAGTGACCTCAGCTTCAGACAACCCCCCAAAACAGCCGGCCCACCAAGAAATACACTACTGGCCATTAAAATTGCTACACCACGAAGATGACGTGCTACAGACGCGAAATTTAACCGACAGGAAGAAGATGCTGTGATATGCAAATGATTAGCTTTTCACAGCATTAACACAAGGTTGGCAGAGCATTAACACAAGGTTGGCACCGGTGGCGACACCTACAACGTGCTGACATGAGGGAAGTTTCCAACCGATTTCTCATACACAAACAGCAGTTGACCGGCGTTGCCTGGTGAAATGTTGTTGTGATGCCTCGTGTAAGGAGGAGAAATGCGTACCATCACGTTTCCGACTTTGATAAAGGTCGGTTTGTAGCCTATCACGATTGATGCGTATCGTATCGCGACATTTCTGCTCGCGTTGGTCGATATTTAATGACTGTTAGCAGAATACGGAATCGGTGGGTAAAGGAGGGTAATACGGAACGCCGTGCTGGATCACAACGGCCTCGTATCACTAGCAGTCGAGATGACAGGCATCTGTAATGGATCGTGCATCCACGTCTCGATCCCTGACCCAACAGATGGGGACGTTTGCAAGACAACAACCATCTGCAGGAACAGTTCGACGACGTTTGCAGCAGCATGGACTACCACCTCAGAGACCGTGGCTGCGGTTACCCTTGACGCTGCATCACAGACAGGAGCGCCTGCGATGGTGTACTCAGCGACGGACCTGGGTGCACGAATGGCTAAACGTCATTTCTTCGGATGAATCCAGGTTCTGTTTACAGCATCAAGGTGGTCGCATCCGTGTTTGACGACATCGCGGTGAACGCGCATTGGAAGGGTGTATTGGTCATCGCCATACTGGCGTATCACCCGGCGTGATGGTATGGGGTGTCATTGGTTACATGTCTCGGTCACCTCTTGTTCGCATTGACGACACTGTGAACAGTGGACGTTACATTTCAGATGTGTTACGACCCGTGGCTCTACCCTTCATTCGATCCCTGCAAAACCCTACATTTCAGCAGAACATTCTCCAGATCTGTCACCAATTGAAAACGTCTGTTCAATGGTGGCCGAGCAACTGGCTCGTCACAATACGCCAGTCACTACTCTCGATGAACTGTGGTATCGTGTTGAAGCTACATGGGCAGCTGTACCTGTACACGCCATGCAAGCTCTGTTTGACTCAATGCCCAGGCGTATCAAGGCCGTTGTTACGGCCAGAGGAGGTTGTTCTGGGTACTTTCTCAGGATCTATGCATCTAAATAGCGTGAAAGTGCAATCACATGTCAGTGCAATCAATAACCGTTTATCATCTGTATTTCTTCTTGGTGTAGCAATTTTAATGGCCAGTAGTGTACTAGTTCGTCACTTTAAGAGGTTCTAGATCTGGTTTCGAAGGTAGTCTTACATTGAAACATATCTTACAAGTGAACCTCCCCATCGCACCCCCCTCAGATTTAGTTATAAGTTGGCACAGTGGATAGGCCTTGAAAAACTGAACACAGATCAATTGAGAAAACAGGAAGAAGTTGTGTAGAACTGTGAAAAAATAAACAAAATATACAAACTGAGTAGTTCAAGGGATGATATGCAACAATAAAGACGATAGGAACGTAGGAGCGCCGTGGTCCTGTGGTAACGTGAGCAGCTGCGGAACGAAAGGTCCTAGGTTCAAATCTTCCAACAAGTGTAAATTTTAATTTTTTATTTTCAGTTTATGTGACAAACTCTTATGTTTTCATCACTTTTTTGGGAGTGATTATCACATCCACAAGAAAACCTAAATCGGGCAAGGAAGAAGAATCTTTTTACCCATTCGCCAAGTGTACTAGTTAGGTGGGTCGACAACATATTCCTGTCATGTGACGCACATGCCGTCACCAGTGTCGTATAGAATATATCAGATGTCTTTTCCTGTGGAGGAATCGGTTGACCTATGACCTTACGATCAAATGTTTTCTGTTCCCATTGGAGAGGCACGGTCTTTCGTCTACTAATCGCACGGTTTTGCAGTGCGGTCGCAAAACACAGACACTAAACTTATTACAGTGAACAGAGATGTCAATGAACGAACGGACAGATAATAACTATGCAAAAATAAAGAAAGTAAAATTTTCAGTCGAGGGAAGGCTTGAACCAAGGATCTTTCGTTCAGCAGCTGCTCACGCTACCACGGGACCACCGCGCTTCTAAGCGCACTTCGTCCATGATGTTGCTAATGTTGCCCATGGACTACTCAGTTTGTATATTTTGCCTATCCACTGTGCCAACTTATAACTAAATCTGAGGGGGGTGCGATGGGGAGGTTCCCTTGTTAGTATGTTAAACTCTAATCCTTATTTAACATAAAACTAAACTCCGTCCCAACAGGTCTTGCAAGGCCCAACGGTACCGACCGGCCGCCGTGTCATCCTCCCCCCACAGGCGTCACTGGATGCGGATACGGAGGGTCATGTGGTCAGCACACCGCTCTCCCGGCCGTATGTCAGTTCACGAGACCGGAGCCGCTACTTCTCAGTCGAGTAGCTCCTCAGTTTGCCTCACAAGGGCTGAGTGCACCCCGCTTGCCAACAGCACTCGGCAGACCGGATGGTCACCCATCCGAGTGCTAGCCCAGCCCGACAGCGCTTAACTTCGGTGATCTGACGGGAAACGGTGTTACCACTGCGGCAAGGCCGCTGGCCACGTTTAACGTAGAGGGTGATAATTATTGAACTATGTAAAAAACGTAAATTAGTTGCAAACTATGGCGTGCACACACTTTATTCAACATTTAAAGGTGACTACAGATATTTGGATTTAGATTATGAGATGTTGCATACGCCTGCCTTCATTGGCAATGATGTTGCTCAGACGACTCGCTGAAGTGTCGGAACATCAATGCTGTCGACGACCTCTTTTCAGCTCAGCAATGGTTTTGAGGTTACTCCTTGTCTTTAATATAGCCTCACAAAAAGGAGTCGCACGTGTTTAGATCTGGAGAATATGGCATCCAATCTAGGCCCGTCTGGGTATCTCAGAGCCAGAAGGCGGTCCCCAATGTGCTCTTCCAAGACATGATACACTCTCATGTTTTGATGGAGTTGAGCTCCATCTTGGGTGAACCACACTGCATAATGGGGATCAAATCACCTCCCAAAACCTTCACTTACCGTTTGGTAGTTACCTTGCCATCGAGGGATATCGCACCAATTATTCTGTGGCTGGACATTACACACCGCACAGTCACCCGTTCAGGGTGGACAGACTTCTTGATCATGGAATGCGAATTCTCAGTCCCCTACATGCGCCAGCTTTGCTCATTGATGAAACCCATATTTTTAGATTTCCAGAAGGCTTTCGACACCGTTCCTCACAACGTCTTCTAACCAAGCTGCGTGTCTGTGGAATATCACCTCAGTTGAGCGATTGGATTCGTGATTTCCTGTCAGAAAGGTCACAGTTTGTAGTTGTAGATGGAAAGCCATCGAGTAAAACAGCAGGAATATCCGGTGTTCCCCAGGGAAGTGTTACAGGCCCTCTATTGTTCCTGATCTATATTACTGACATAGGAGACAATCTTAGTAGCCCTCTTAGATTGTTTGCAGAGGTTGCTGTGATTTACCATCTTGTAAAGTCGCCAGATGAGCAAAATTAATTGTGAAAGGATTTAGATATGATATCTGTATGGTGCGAAAAGTGGCAGTTGACCCTGAATAAAGGCAAGTGCGAAGTTATTTACATAAGTACTAAAAGGAATCAGCTAAATTTCGATTACGCGTAAGTCACACAAATCTGAGAGCTGTAAATTCAACTAAATACTGAGGGATTACAGTTACAAATAACCTAAATTGGAGCAATCACATAGGTAATATTGTGGGTGGAGCAAACCAAAGACTGCGATTCATTGGCAGAACACTTAGAAGGTGCAACAGGTCTACCAAAGAGACAGCTTACACCACGCTTGTCCACCCTATTCTGGAGTATTGTGCTGTGCGGTGTGGGATCCGCATCAGGTGGGACTGATGGAGGACATTGAAAAAGTTCAAAGAAGGGCGGCTCGTTTTGTACTGTCGCAAAATAGGAGAGATATTGTCACAGATATGATACGTGAATTGGAGTGGCAGTCATTGAAATAAAGACATTTTTCGTTGTGACGGGATCTTCTCATGACATTTCTGATTTCAAAAACATTCTGTTGGCACCCACCTACATATGGAGAAATGATCATCACGATAAAATAAGAGAAATCATGGCTCACACAGAAAAATTTAAGTGCTCTTTTTCCCGCACACAGTTCGAGAGTGGAACGGTAGAGAGAGCATGAGAATGGTTCATTGAACCCTCTGCCAGGCACTTTATTGTGAACAGCAGAGTAATTACGTAGATGTAGACATCTAAATGAAAGTGTGATTCATCGCTAAACCAAACCCTACATTGCATACTGATTCCCATCAAGCCCTGCAGCCAATCCTAATGCAAACTATTCAGAAGTTATGACTATTTTATTTCGTATAGTTCTCTAATTGTCACCTGTACGCCGCAAAAATGATGCACAGAACTGCAAATCTATCTCGCCACCCTCACCCTCATTCGGTCTGCTGTCTGGTTTGATGCAACTCTCCACTCTAGTCTATCCTGTGCAAGCCTCTTCATCTCCACATAACTATTGCGACCTACATCGACTTCAATCTGTTTAATGAATTCGAACCTCGGTCTCATTCTCTACAATTTTTACCCACCACACTACCCTCCATTGGAAAAGCTGGACTGGCTATCCCTCGATGTCTCAGGTTGTGTCCCAACAACTTTTAGTGAAGTAGTGTCTTTATGTTCTTCTCGCCCCAATACTCTACCTCATCATTGTGCATAATAAACATTTCCACATTAGTCAGTGTTCAGCACCTGTTCAGACTTGAAACTAGTTGTTTATTCACACGTAACGTATGTTGAGGTGACAAATCTCATGGGACGGCTGTGAATATTGTGGTGGACCTCCTTTTGGCCAACCTCGTGCAGTGACCCGACGTGGCATGGACTCGACAAGTTGTCGATAGCTTCTGCGGAAATATTGAGACACACCAACTGCGTAAGTGCTGCCGCTGCAGGATTTTGTCCATGAACTGAACTCTGGATCATGTCCCATAAATGTTGAATGGGATTCATGTTGGGCGATCTGGGTGCCCAAATCATTTGCTCAAATTGTCCAAAATGTTCTCCAAACCAGTTGCTAACAATTGTGGCCCAATCACATGGCATATTAGCATCCACAAAAATTACATTTTTGTTTGGGAACCTGAAGTCCATAAATAGCTCCAAATGGTCTCCAAGTAGCTGAACATAACCATTTCCAGTCAATGATCAGGTTAATTGTACCAGAGGACCCCTTCCATTCCATGTGAATGCAGCCCCCATGTGATTACAAAGCTGCCACCAGCTTGTGCAGTACCGTGTTGACAATTTGGGTCCGTGGCTTCACGGAGTCTGCACCACTCTCGAACACTACCTTCAGAATGAGATTTTCACTCTGCAGCAGAGTGTGCGCTGATATGAAACTTCCTGGCAGATTAAAACTGTGTGTCGGAGTGAGACTCGAACTCGGGACCTTTGCCTTTCGCGCGCAAGTGCTCTACCAACTGAGCTACCCAAGCACGACTCACGCCCCGTCCTCACAGCTTTACTTCTGCCAGTACCTCGTCTCCTACCTTCCAAACTTTACAGAAGCTCTCCTGCGAACCTAGCAGTACTAGCACTCCTGAAAGAAAGGATATTGCGGAGACATGGCTTAGCCACAGCCTGGGGGATGTTTCCAGAATGAGATTTTCACTCTGCAGCGGAGGTTCGTAGGAGAGCTTCTGTAAAGTTTGGAAGGTAGGAGACGAGGTACTGGCAGAAGTAAAGCTGTGGGTACCGGGCGTGGGTCGTGCTTGGGTAGCTCAGTTGGTAGAGCACTTGCTCGCGAAAGGCAAAGGTCCCGAGTTCGACTCCCGGTGTGGCACACAGTTTTAATCTGCCAGGAAGTTTCATTACCTTCAGATCTTTCCAATTGAACTTGGGACTCACCTGACCAGTTGTCTAGAGTCCAACTGACATATTCACGAGTCCAGGAGTTGCACTGCAGGTCATGATGTGCTATCAGCAAAGGCACTTGTGTCAGTTGTCTGCTGACATAACTCATTAACGCCAGAGTTCACTGCACTGTCCTAACATATATCTTTGTCGTAGGCCTACATCCCACATTCATTTCCGTGGTTATTGCACATAGTGTTGCTTGTCTGTTAGCACTGAAATGGCCGTCAGCCAGTGCGTTGCCCGTGGTGAGGAGTAATGCCTGAAACTTTTGTATTCTCAGCAAAGTCTCGACGCTGTGGATCTTGGAACGTTGAATTCCCTGAAGTTTTCAGAAATGGAATGTCCCATGCAGCCGGCCGGGGTGGCCGAGCGGTTTTAGGCACTACAGTCATATCACGGGTAGCCCCTTCGTGGGCTGCATTCTCCTCTTCTTCTCCCTCCGCACTTCCTTCGAGATCTTAGTTTCTCCTGTCGTCTCCACTGGTGACACTCTAATCTTTTTCTGTATTCTTCTCTCTCATTGATCTCCGGCATATTGGTCAGTGTATATTTGTTCCTGCAATTTTCCTTTCCTCCGTCCTTGATCCCCAATTCCAACCAGTCCTTCCGAAGTTCGACAACCCACTTGGTTCCTGTCTTTCCCCTTGTCCTCCCTGTTGTTTCCCACACTCTCTTCGTCATTCTGTCCATACTCATCCTAACTACATGTCCAACAAACCTTGCCAAAACAGTATTAGTACAACCAATATTCAGACATTCATCTCAAATAACAATTTTATATTTGATTTTACATGATTAATATTGTGCTTCAGCACTCACCCACATGTATTGAGTAACTTACACTGGATAAAGATTCATAGAAAACTTGCATACATTAAATTTAAAATGTATACAGAATTTGCCAGTTTATTTTAAGTAAAGAAAGAACTAGTTCATACGTATGTGCTTTTGCCGGACTTTATTAACTTATATATAGCAAACTCCTGTTTATCCGGGTAAACGTGGACATGATACTCCACTGGAAAACACAGATAATGTAAAATACACATGTTTTCGCCAGAAATTGTAATTGTTTGTTTTTATAAAACATGGCTATGTGTCACATTTGACAGACCATTCTGTTACTCGTGTGTTACATGTTGGCAACCAACAAATTACTCATAAGGCAGTATTTTGTATCACTTTCCTCCATTTCACATTTTTCATTTCTTTTATCCACTTTTCTCCTGCCTAAAGCTCTCATTTTCTGGTGTCAAAAACAATGATGTAGTCAAATTTTGTCACACATACTCTAATGGCAGATCAGCCCAACATAATTTTGAGCAAAAACTTCGTATCGTCGAAAAAGTTAAGTCTTCTGAAATGCATATCGAAATGCAAAATTATCAAGGAAAAAAAAAAAAAGAATAAACCTTAGAATGAAAACAATGGATGTGTATTGAAACTTCCTGGCAGATTAAAACTGTGTGCCAGACCGAGACTGGAACTGTGGACCTTTGCCTTTCGCGGGCAAGTGCTCTACCCCATCTGAGCTACCCAAGAACGACTCACTGTGAGGACGGGGCACCACGGCCGCAAAAGGCAAAGGTTCCGAGTTCGAGCCTCGGTCCGGCGCACAGTTTTAATCTGCCAGGAAGTTTCGTATAAGTCCACACTCAGCTGCAGAGTGAAATTCTCACAACGGATGTGTATTGTGTGCTTCACTAAGCACTGTATTAGGTACTGTAGTCTATCTTATTCGTCACTCAGTTTTGTCTCGCTTTGCCCGCAGGTGGTGGACACTGCCCGCGACGCGGTCTGCTACTCGCTGGACAACGGCAGCACCAAGTTCTACGACCTGCTGCAGCTCGTCGAGTTCTACCAGCTCAACGCCGGCCGCCTGCCCACGCGGCTCACCCACTACGTCGTGCAGGGCCCCGCCGAACACAACTCCGTCACCTACTGAGGGCGGCACTCCCGAGACGACACCCGACCGTCCCGTCGAGGATCTGCCACTGCCGGAGGAACCTCCCGGCGTCCCGGACCCCGACGCGGCCAGTGTCTACGCAGAGTTGCATTGCCGGCCGCGTACTCTTGCCGGCCCGTCAGTGCACACGTTTGATCTGTGGTAATACCCTGTAGCGTTTCGAGAACTGGTCCGTGGTCACACTGTGTAAGCCAGAAAAGACTAGAGAATCGTGGTGCACTGGGATAGCTTCCAGCGTGTACTGGAATAGCTTCCAGAAACTTCTGTCACCGTAGGATTCTTCTGTTTACCACTATGGAGGGGTAAAACCCTCTCACTATTTGTTGCACATATTATAGCACTGTATGCACACTTACACAACACTAGGGGGGTCGCATTCTACCCTGCCCGAGTTTCGAAATGATGCGTCTTGTAAATTCTATTGGTGCATTTATTTCTTTATCCACCCGTGAACATTGTGCACGGTATTAATGTAATTTGTAAAGAGTACGGGATGCCGTCATTATATATGTAAACACGTATGTACAAAGGACATCTGCATAATAAGGAATCTGTTGACGACATATTAATGTAATTGAGTTTCGTGCAACATGTGTCATTACTGTGAAATATAAATGCATAGCACTGTGCATTGTTGGAGAATACATACAAAAATACTGAGCAGACTTGACAAAGTTGGAGCTTTTTTATTATTATTTCTTAATTTTTTTGCTGAGTCGTCAGTCTTGCTCTTGGCTATATATGACCCACTACAGCTGTAGCCTCGGTGTCAATCTCTTAGCACTTGAACACTTAGCACCTCAGTTATTTGCTGGATGTTTACCAGTCTCAGTCACTGTCTTTCTCTACAGGCTTTGCCATCTATGGCTCCCTCCAGTACCACAGAAGTTATTCCCTGATATCCTAGCACACGCCCTATCGTCCTTTACTTACAGGAATCAGAGTTCCTCATAATTTATCGGTCCACCTAATTTCCAACACCTCCAATTCTCTGTTTCCTATTCTCCCACAGTTGAGATTCTTCTGCACCCAGACAAGTTTCAGGAGAGAAATCCTATTTTAAAACTAACGGACATTCTCTGGTGTGTGGTTGGCCGACTTCTCATCTTTTTCGGATCTGTAAACGAGTGGCTACCAAATTGAGATGCTCTCAGTTCACCCTATGTCAGCTTCATGTGTAATTTAAAAATGTGAAGTTCCAAATTAATATCACTGCTTGTAATTTTCTCTCACGATGTCACCCACTTCGCTTGTCGTAAAATGTTTCTGTCCGTGTCTTATCATCTTGCCTCATTGTCTAAGCCTGACTTCCGTAAGACAGAACATGTCGTTTAGAGGTAATTTTATGCATTATTGCATTACAATACAATCTGTTATTAATTCTATCTGTACCGAACACACTTGCCGACACAGTTTTGAGATTTGACTCCTGAAATGGACATTGTTACCTTGCCAGAACTGTGTTTTGTAAACTTTGGAGGGATGAGGTCATTTTGTAGAAGAGGCCGGTATGCAAAGCACACGCTACAGATTGTGTACGCTACGTGGGACTTCTGTACATTTGACATCGATGATAAATCTTGAGGTAGTCTGATGTATTTTAAAAGCATTTAACAGCTGTCTAAAATTTTTATGAAGCATTACGCATGTTACTGCAGCTAATTGTCATCTGCAGCGTTTTGTCTGTCAGACATTTGTATGTGTACATAATATTTACAGTGCCTCCCTGTAGCACAAACTATTTATTAATGAAAATTCTTTGAAGTAATAAAATATATCTACACTATCATCGGTATCAACATCCTCACCATCATTGAATGAATACTGTACAATATAGTGTATATAAATAAATAAGCAAGCAATCAGTTGCCACAAACCTTTTGACCCCTTACCTTCATCTGCAGAAATATTTCTAATGTATTGAGTAATGCTCGTGCATGTGTGCGTGTGTGCGAGCATGTGTGTGTGTTGCATTGTAATTTATTTTTCTATTTATCAGAGTAACATACGATCAGTGAATGCACTCAGTAAATAATGTTTAGGTGCTGAATCTATAAATAAAACTATGTATGCCGGTCTTGCGTGATTGTGTCTGATAACAGTGTTGTGTATATAGTTGTAATAACCAAGATGATTTAAAGCTCTGTAAGTGACTAAACGTTTTAGTTCATGATTTTAATTTATTACAAATTGCAGTGAGAGAAGTAAGTGAAGTAGTTGTATAAACAGAGTAATAACTAAATTGTGATTTGTGTGTAATGTATAACAGAGTATCATATATCATTCGCAGGAAAATGTAGAGAAAATTTATTTGCAATGTAATGTTATATATGTTTGTGAATCATCAGTATTTATTATATAGAAACATTAGCCTTTAGAGAAGCAAGTTGAAATAAGTATTTATCATGACAATACATATCTCGTCAGTTACTGCTAATACCGTTGTTTCGAAAATGACTTTTTGTGAATTTTGCATCGGCAACCCTGACGAATGAGATGAATGTAATAGCAGTGGAAGTGAATTGTAGTAAGTGTCTTAAAATACTTTGACATTGGAACTGAGGCTATCGAGTTGCTACTGAACAGTTACAACTCGGCAAGTAATAACAACATTGTTATTTCTTATGTATTAATGTGTATTTAGGAAGACTTTTGAACTAGATCTGTGGAGTGAGAGAGATACGAAGTTTAGTTGTAGTAACTGTAAAAATTAAAGAGTAATATATTTTTGTACATTTGTGGTAAAACTTTATCTTTGCCAAAGTATATAGAAGTGCAGGAAGTTTTCCTTGGCCATGGCAATCATCTAGTTTTTGGTTTTATTAAAGTGTTTGTATTGTATAAGTAGTGAGAAGTGGTGTGGCAGATGTGAGAACTTCCTGGCAGAACCAGTGTCCTTTTTTGTTATTGATTTTGTGTGTGTTAATCCTCGTGCTGTATAAAAGGGTTGTACATTGCATTGTATTCTGCACATCTCTATAACAGAGTGATTGAGCTATCAGTATATCTCTGTACGTTGAAAATGAATGATACTTTTTGATTTGAGATCAGGAGAAGTTCATTCTGCAGCAAGCAATAAGTGTTGTCCACTGTGGATATTGACAGCAATAACTTGGACAATCATATCTTCATTTCCAGTGTTATAACTACGGACGTGGCTATCGTATTTCATTGTGACACTTAATACTAACTGAATCCAGATATACTGTACACGATACGTCAGTGCAGTTGTCGGGCATTACCACGTGGAGACGAGATGCAAATGTTAATTTGTGATAACTATGACATTCTTAATGTGGTGGCTAGTGTTCTTTCCTGACACAATCACATTCATATTTGTGCCACTAAAGGCTTTCTTGAAGAATTACTCTTACAAATGTTTCTCTTGTGAAACGTTGGATACCATTGTGTAACTCCTGAAATATTTTGCCGATGCAATTGACCGACATCTTCAGGTGCGACAAATGCACTGTTGAGCTATGGCTGAAGCCTCCTATTTACTCCAGTCTAAAATGGGAAAACGTTTTTGGCCACAGAATTTGACACATTTCTGTGCGAGCTACTTCGATGCTCAGTGTAAAATAATCGTGCGTGGACTTGACGAGAGGTACCTTTTTCACCCGAGTGTCGGGACTAGATTGTACTTTGAAACATTTATTTAAGCAAAAGTAAGTTCTTTACAGTGGACAGAATAAAAAGCAATACAGATCCGTTACTCAGAAGGGAACAAATTGGCAGGTACCTACTGGGGCAAATTTGTCGTCTTTTGCCCCACTTGTTGAAAAAGTCACAACCCTTTTTATGTTCTTTTTTTTTGTTATTGCCTGTAATATATCACTGTTGTGTATGGTGCACTTTCTTTCCTTGCAAGAAGTTCTGTCGTAGTGTAGGTAACCCTTACATGATAGACTAAAGATATTGCCTGCTGATTCTTCGTTAGTGTTGTCCTTTATTAATGTTTAGTATTGTTTCTATTGCTGTTTACTGTTGTTATAGCCGTGTCTCTATCAGTATTAATATGTATACAAGAACAGGGTTCGTATTTATGCTTCACTTCGTTTCGCAAATCTGTGAACTATAGAGTTTTTATGTAACCACATTTACATTGCTTAGGAGTAAATGTTTGTTTTTGCACATTTGATCACTAGGATGTATTAACTTAATACTGTAATATGTACAAACAAGCTTGTTCACTTCTTTTCTATGGTCAGTAAATTATTTTTTACTCAAAACTGTGTGCTGTGTCATTTATTTCACCTGTCAATTATGTATTCATCCCATCCCTCTCCACCATTTCAGTGTTTGACACACAATTAAGGAAGTGGTCAGTAAATTTCAGAATTTACTCAGGGGTATTTCCTAAGTATTAAACTTTATTTGTTTTCCTACCATCATTTAACTGTGTGTCTGTACTGCTCTGGAAATACCTGCACAACAGTTGGCTCGATGTGCTCTGTTTGTTAATTTGAAACAAACTTATTTTGCTCATCCACAGTACTCGCTATTAACAACAGTAATACCCACTTTTTACTCACTGTCCTCAAGCTTGTGCTGTTCCATTCTATTCCGGGTTTGTTTTTCTGGAAGTGTTAGATGTACATTAACAGTGATATATTTGTGTTGTATGCTCTGATTATTGGTCATCACACAGCCTTTTTGACTGTTGTGAAGGTATTTTCACAGAAGCAGAACTAACTGGGGCAGTAAAGATGATAAATCATAATTACAATATTAATGTATAATGAGCCATCAAGGACCACAGGTCACGTGAGCCATAATACTCAGAAAATACTCCCGAGCAGCCTTCAAAGTTCTGTCGGTGAAGTTCAGATCGTCTTGTGTAATGGTTAAATCTTAAGCGAAAAACATATTTCTCTTCATCAGCGCTATTGAAGTTTGCTTGTAGACTGTGAACCTTAGGAACACAGGAAAAGTGTTCCGCAAAGCAGCGGAATAATAAAGAACAATTTGTCAGCTTTCTGACAAGTTCAGTCTGCCTTAAACAATTTTTGTCATATATATATATATCACAACCTGATTGTCCCATATATCACAACCTGATTGTGTGAGATTGCCTTGTCATCCCATTTTGTATTATGCAGGAAAAGAAATCAAGTGTGCTTATAATGTAAAATAAAACGACTGTTGTTAACCCTTTAATCACAAGACCTTTCTGTTCAGCCTGGCATATGCTGCAAAGCTTGCTGCAAGGCATAACAAAATTTTTTACTTCATCATATTTTTTATTTCTGATAAAGTACAGTTTAAACAGAGTTTACAAGACTTTTTGATAGACAACGCCTTCTACTCTGTAGATAAATACCTTAACAGGGACTGTTAGACCAGCTTTAATAAAAATGTCTTGTTAGATTTCAGTTCTGACAGCACTTGGTTGCAAATAAACATTAGGTATTTTGTGCAAGATAAATTTATTAAAAGTGCACAAATATGTTTTATTCTGACAGGATAGGAATTCTGTAAATATTAGCAGTTGCACTTCACTGTAATGTACTCAGATATTTTGAAAACCTCCTGACAAATGCACAGGGTAGTGAGTATTATATTCAGATGTTTTATATTTTTTATTTTTTATTTTCTGAATTGTTCCACACCCATGAGAACCATCTCATTTTTGCTTCTATGGTACAAAAACTTAATCTAATCTAATCTAACAACTTCTTTTGGGTGAAGTAACGTACAAGCACATAGTTATTGAAAAGATCTATTAAAGTCTTATTTTTATTTATTTTCTTATGTTTCTACACTGTTGATTGACAATGAAATGAAATAACAATGACACTGCTACAATAGATTGTGTAATAGTACAATAAGATATCTACAAAATATAACTGAGTACCAATGATAACAAAGAAAGAATAGTCCCTCAACCACACAAGTTTCTTTTCAGTGTCAAACATAGCTGCACGATTGCTATCCAGAATGGAGACGCAGTGGGTGACATGTGGTCCCCTTTCTTATGCAAATGGGAGCCTGGGTTTTGTGTGACAAGTAATAATATAGAATAATTTGGAAGCTAAAACACATCAATCAGTTGAAACACACACTTCTAACTTATCCAATGCTTCAATAACACTATTCATTTCATGTCAGGTGTGTACTTACCGACCCATTATTTTGCATACGTAGTGGAGTTCACTTACGCGAATGATACGGTACCCTGTGGCTGTCACTGCCTTTAAAGGAATTAAAATACATTCACGAAACGAATCATCGTGGTTTGCAGCCACTTTGAACGTGAGTCTTGTAATTTTTCTCCATCCTCCCATCATCTCCCTGTTCTGTTCCTCTCCTTTTTCTTCAAATTACTCTTCTCCACTTCTTTGAGCCTATTATACCGTGTTCTTTCTCTTGGTATTTCACCATGGAGCCTCAATTTGTGGGTCTTCCTCCATATTCTATCAGATACCATTCCCTCCACATGTCCTTACCCCTTAAACATTGCAATTCCACCCTTTGCTGTTTCAATTCGTAATCTGTCCATTCTTGTTACTCCATTCTCTTCAGTGACATGTCATTTCAAATGTCTGAATTTTGCTTAAAATCTTCATTGTCCAGGTTCAAGTTACATTCATGTAATTAGAATAAGTAATGTGTACAAAATACGAGATGAAATCTCTTACGATATTCACTGCAAGTGTAATTTAAAACACAACTTGATTATAAACAACTTTGTTCAGAATAAATTCTCGGGTAAACAGCTTTGTGTGTGTGTGTGTGTGTGTGTGTGTGTGTGTGTGTGTTTTAAACATTTCTGGAATGGTATTAAATGGAATGAGGGCTATCACCAACTTCAGTCCGAAGATTGATTTGACACAGCTCCCCTCCTTACTCTGTCATCTTTATCTTTGCATAACTACAACAACCTGCTTACTCCATTCAAATTTCTATGATTTTTATCCCCGAGACTTTCCTCCATCATCAAATGTATCATTTCTCGATGCCGTGCAATGTGATCTATCCTACAATCCCTTCTTTTAATCAGGATGTACCCTAATTTTTTTGACCACCAGTTCAGTTTGGAACCTCCTCATTAGTTTGTTGACCTGCTTGTGTAGTATTAAGCATTCTTCTATAGCACTGCATTTCGAAAGTCTCTAGTTTCTTCTTGTACGAGGGTGAGTCAAATGAAAACCTTAAACTTTTAACAACAAATCAAAATTTCGCGCCGTTATTCTGTAAGTCGGTAAGCGTGCTACAAACAGTGTGCAGAATGGCCTGTAGGTGGCAGCATAGTGCAGATGCACACATACCGTCACAGTACCAGTATAAAGATGGCCGCCCCACTTGAGACTTGCAGGGAAGAACGGCGTTCTGTTATTCGGTTTTTGCGCAGTGAAGGTGTGAAACCTATTGAAATTCATCGACGAATGAAGGTTCAGTACGGTGATGCATGTTTGTCACAGCAGCAAGTCTACGAATGGAGGAGGACGTTCGCAAATGGTGCGACTTCAGTGGAAGATGCTCCTCGTCCAGGTCAGGCACAACGAGTTGTGACTCCACAGAACATGGCAGCAGTTGAAGCCATAGTGAAGGAAAGCCGCCGAGTGACACTGAATGACACTGCAGCATGTTTACAGGTTAGTCACGGGTCAGCACAAGACATTGTGCAAGATGTGCTCCAGTTTCACAAAGTGTCTGCAAGATGGGTGCCACGGCAGCTGACTCCTGAAATGGCTTCCTTGCAAGAATCGTTACTGGGGACGAAACCTGGGTTCACTTCCACCAACCGGAAACGAAGAGAGCGAGCAAGGAATGGCACCATTTCTCATCACCAAAACCAAAGAAGTTTCGAACAGAACCATCAGCAGGGAAGGTTATGCTGACTCTCTTTTGGGACGAAAGAGGCGTCATTTTGGAGCATGACGTGCCTAGAGGGACCACTGTCACCAGTGCATCATACACAGATCTCATAAAAGATCATCTGCGGCCTGCAATCAAATCAAAGCGACGTGGATTGCTGTCAGCAGGTGTCCTTTTGCAACATGACAATGCGAGGCCCCACACTGCCCGTACAACAGTTGCAACAATCACACACCTGCATTTTGAGTGTCTTCCTCATCCACCACACTCTCCAGACCTTGCCCCAAGTGATTTCCATATGATTGGACCACTCAAAGACGCAATGGGACGAAAGAAGTTCCGTTCTGATGAAGAGGTACGCCACGCGGTGCATGAGTGGTTGCGCGGACTACCAAAAGAATTTTTTTCTAAAGGAATTTATGCACTTTGTAAGTGCTGGAGGACTTGCATTGAGACTGTGGGAGATTATGTTGAAAAGTGATATAGCTTTGTACCACTTCTGCACAATATACAATATTTCAAAAAATATTTAAGGTTTTCATTTGATTCACCCTAATATCAACTGCTTACTGTCCATTTTTCCCATCTGCGCAAGGCTACGCTCTCCTAACAGTTAAATTTATATCAGTATTAACAAATTTCTCTTCTTCAGAAATGCTTTTCTTGGCATTGTCTTTGCACATTTTGTATCATCTCTACTTCAGCCATCACAGTTATTTTACTACACTTATTTTACTTTTACCGCTACTCATCTGCTACACTTCCTAATCCATTGCAATGGTGCATAAGTTTGTAATGTTTTTCCATAAGTTTAATAAGCACAGGAGATACTCATAATAGAGACTTCAGTCATCAGTAATATATTCTCCTTCACTATTTACAACAGTCTGCCAATGCTGGGGTAACCTTATAGTTCTGCAGCCATAAAAGTCACGTTTTTAAGGCAAAAACTCATAGAGCCACATTCAGCACACATTTTCATCTGGACTGGAAGCTCCTTTGAGGTTGTTCAGTAGAGAGCAGAAAAGGTGAAATTCTGAGAGTAGAAGATGAGGTGAATATGGCTGGTGCCGAGTTACTTCCCAACCCAACTGCTGCATAGTGTTTTTTATCAGTCTCGCAGAAAGCACGTGGGTGTTATTGTGATGTAGCATTGCTTCACATACTGGTTTGTTGTTGTTGGGTTGTCTGCAAGACATCTCAGTTGTCGGCAATAAACGCCATCAGCGATCGTCACACACCGGGGAAGCAATTGGTAGTACACCACACCATTGCTGTTCCACCAGACGCAGAACATTATCTTTTGTGGATCCGCACAGGTCTTTGTACAGGGAGTTGCTACTTGTCTGGGCTCAACCAGTATTCTTTTTTCACTACGTTAGCATAAAGACACCATTTCTCATCACCAGTCATGATACAGGGTAGGAATGGTCGGTGTTGTTCGTGAGGCATTTGATGACAAGTAAGCAGAGATGCACATATGGCCACCTCCCGATTTTTATGATTTGGCTTTGATCATGCGGTACCCGTACACCTGATTTTTTTTAACCTTCCACATAGTGGAATGGTTACAGTTCATCATATTCACCAGTTCTTGAATCCACTGATGTAGATCATGCGTTTAAATGATCTTCGTCGAACCCCGTAGGTCTTGCTGAACACGGAGACTCACTGATGTCAGAAAGACATCCACTTTCTCGCTGTGCTGTGTTCAGTGCCATTGTCCCACACACTATGCAATTGTTTCTGGCTGTCTCCACTGCTGTGTCCCCTCTATTGGATCCAAACAGAAGATTATGTCAGAAATATACAGATTTCTCTACATGGCACTCCATTTTATAGCATCAGTAGCTCCAGTCACTACCTCCAAATGACAATATGTAAACATAAATAACAACAGCAAACTACAAATTAAAAAATGACACTTGATAAACAAACCCATAGCAACCAGTATGTCAACACGCGAAACAAAAGCTTACGAACTTATGCACCAGCCTGTAATTTCTCACAGTATCACTTGATTTAATTTGAGTGTGTTCTGCTACCCTTTTCTGCTTACTTTTGTAGGTTTGCAAGCCAAAAATCTGTCAGTAACATTGGCGATTTTTGATAATTTTTATGTCACCATTTGCTTCAGTTATGTGTTACGAAAACAGTGTGAAAGGTTTTTATATGACAGTTGATCACTTACAATTTCATCCTCTTGCTACTTCACTTGCATCACTGGTGTAATGGCAGAGCTGTTGATTGACATTACACTATTGTACACTATATTTTGTCACTGATCAGTGACAAAATATAATGTACAATAGTCCATGTGTCTAACATAAATAAAAGGGATGATATGTGTTGGCATGTAAGTGTAATAAATAATCTGTATGTCCCTGAAAAAGCTTCTGAAAAGTTTTCAGTGATCACCTTTACATAGAAATCTTGTTGCAGTCTTCTGTAGAATAAACACTTTCTTCACCTTTGTTTCAATTACCCTGAAAATTACACCCTAGGGCAGTACTGAGTGAAAGTATGCTAAGTATGATAACAACCCTGTCCGCAAGTCAACACGAAGTGCGAAGTGTCGGAACTGAACTTTGTCGCCAGTTCGCCCATGTGCTTGGACCACCTGAGTAAATGGATGATAATAATAATGATGGTAATTCATCTTTTAATAGCATCTTCAGCTACATAAAAAGTTAGTAAAGTCACTTTCTTCTTCTCTTTTCCTTTTCAGTAGTTTATGCAAAATCCACTTTGATGTGTAAAAGCATTCATTCATTCATTCATTCATTCTACATGCTTCGTAGATTCCATCAACAGAGAAAACCTTCAGGAGTGTGGACTGAGTCAACATATGCTTTCTGATAATGGTGTCCAGACCCCTATTAGGAGACATTAATAAGGCCTGTGTCCACATTGTGCCTTAATGTATTGTCTCAAGCCCTACTATGGCCACTTTCAGTGAGATGTCTGTATATTTGTGGGGCAGTGCTAAATAATTGTCTATCTACGTGATTACTCTGCTATTCACAATAAAGTTCAGGGAACCACCTTCCAACTGTCTCTCTACCATTTGCTATCAAATGGTGCACGGGAAAAACGAGCAGTTAAATTTTTCTGTGGGATACCTGATTTTTTTTTTTTTTTTTTTTTTTTCATTTCTCCCTACGCAGGTGGGTGCCAACAGAATGTTTTCACAATCGGAGGAGAAAACTTGTGATTGAAATTTCATGACAAGATCCTTCGTTTTAATGATTGCTGCTCCAATTCATGTAACATGTCTGTGGCACTTTCTCACCTATTTCTCAATAATACAAAATGAGCCGGCCTTCTTTGAGTTTTTTTCGATGTCATCCATCAGTCCCACCTAATGTGGATCCCACATCACACAACAATACTCCAGAATAGGGCGGACAAGTGTGGTGTAAGCAGTCTCTTTAGTAGATCTGTTACACCTTCTAAGTGTTCTGCCAATGAATCGCCATCTTTGATTTTGCTCTACCCACAACATTATCAATGTGACCATTATTTGTAATTGTAATCCCTAAGTATTTAGTTGAGTTTACAGCCTTCAGATTTGTGTGACAGAGTCAATTGCCACATTTTGCACTATACAGATATCTTATCTAAATCATTTTGTAATTCATCTTCATCATCTGATGACTTTACATGACGATAAATGACAGCATGAGCTAAAAATAATCTAAGACGGCTACTCAGATTGTCTACTATGTCGTTAATATAGATAAGGAACAATGCAGGTCCTATAACACTACCTTGGGGAATGCCGAATATTACTTCTGTTTTGCTCGATGACTTTCCATCTATTACTACGAACTGTGACCTTTCTGACAGGAAATCATGAACCCAGTCGCACAGCTGAGATGATATGCCGTAGGCACGCAGTTTGGTTAGAAGTTGCTTGTGAGGAACCGTGTCGAAAGCCTTCTGGAAATCTAAAAATATGGAATCCATTTCACATCCCCTATCGATAGCACTCATTACTTCAAGAGTATAAAGAGCTAGTTGTTTTTCACAAGAACGGTTTCTGAATCCATGCTATGTGTCAATAAATCATTCCAAAATCCTACTACAAATCAACATTACCGATATGGGTCTATAATTCAGGTGCACGGCTCAGCAGATAGGGTATATATAGATTGTGAGGGAGCCTAAACGGGAGGTCATGTTGAAAAAAGGTGAAAAAAAATTAGAACCTGAAACCACTTTCTGGAACATCTTGGATGCCTTAGAACAAATACAATGTGTCCCAGAATTCTGTTAAAATTTGAAAATGCAGTAATTCACAGAATAATGTAGGCAGAGAGGTAAAAACTGGCACACATGCCTGAAATGACAGGGGGCTTTATTGAAACCAAAAACAGGTGCAAAAACTGGCCAACAGATGACTCTGCACAACAACACATCAGTGGCACTGCATAATTATTGTTTACAAAATACAGGGTTATTGCAAATCATTGAAGCGATTTCACAGCTCTACAATAACTTTATTATTTGAGATATTTTCACAATGCTTTGCACACACATACAAAAACTCAAAAAGTTTTTTTAGGCATTCACAAATGTTCGACATGGGCCCCTTTAGTGATTCGGCAGACATCAAGCCTATAATCAAGTTCCTCCC